>NW_028317810.1:13531100-13685400 GCF_062004578.1 Staurois parvus
GATTTACTGCCTGCAATGCCTAGGGCTGGTTCTGGACACAAGCCTAGGGAACAGATCCTATACCTTTGCTCTCAAGTGCAAACTCCTTATTTCAGAAAGCGTCCCTCAGTTTGCTTTTGCATGAAGGTAATGGCACTGTGGCTGTGCCTTATGCCCAGTTTCACTCCAGGCCACTTGTCTGCATGAGACAAGTAAAATCAGTCTCCCAAAGCCCGACTCTCCCTGGTGTGATAGATATCCAACCCAATCCTGGAGTTGGATAATTCATTTTTTCCAGTGACTTCAAAGAGTCTCATGATGGATGCCAGCCTGTTAGACTGGGAGAGGGAGGTTTGTGGGACCCTGACCAGGGAACCTGGTCAAGAGGGTTCCAAATTTTACCACCAATGCTCTGGAACTTGGGGCCATTCTCCTGTCCCTTCACTGCTGAACTGCTCAGTTCTGGAAGCTAACGGCAAGGGCATTGGCTTACATCAACCACCAATGTGGCATCAGAATTTGCACAGCTCAGAAGAGGCAAATCTAATTCTGACCTTAGCAAAACAACAATTTTCCAAACCTGACCACAGTGCACATCCCAGAAGTAGAAAACTAGCAGGTGGACTCCCTCAATCAGTGACTGGACCTATGAGAGGGGTCCCTTCACCTCCAGGTATTTCAGGACCTCTGTTGCTCTAGGGGGACACCAGACATGGATATCCATGAACCCAGGTTCAAGAACAAACTGGACAGGTTTGTTGCCAAGTCCAGGGATCTTTATTGTGGATGTACTACTGACTCAGTGGGATCAGTTCTCCCTGATTTATATCTTTTCTCCAGTAAAGATCAAGGTGGAGGGCATTTTGGTGAGAATGGTACTCAGATATACTAAGCTGCTGACAGACACCCCGTGGTTCCAGACCACCTAGACCTTTTCCTTTGACAGCTGGGCTGTTGATGCCCAGGTCCTGTGGGATAGGTATTTATCGGATTTGGTTATTCCTATGTTTATCCATGCTAAGAAGTCCACTTCTTTATAGCATCTCTAAAGCTTACTTTGCTTGGTATGAGCAGAGGAAGTTCCATGTAAGACAATGCTTTTTGGGAAGTGGGCCATGCTGTCCTCTTTCTGTGACTGCTGGCCTTTCACTCCCCAGTGAAGGCCTTAGAACAGGGGGTCGCTTACTTTGCTACCCTCAGACATTCTCAGCTGACACCATGTTATCTAAAGCTGGTCCTATCATTCCTCCAAGACCCACCCTTCAACTCTATCAGGGATATTAGCTTGGCTGACCTTGCACACATGGTGGTTTTCCTTGTCGCAATCACCTTGGCTAGTTTGGTGTCAGAACTGGCAGCCATGTAAGGAAACATTCAATGTGTTATACAGGATAAGTTTCTTTTTTGATACCTAAGGCCTAATTTTTGCCAAAGATGGCCTCTTCTTTCACTTTAACTAGAACATTGCCCTGCCATCCTTTTTCCTGGATCCAAATACATCCTAAAGAGGTTTCTCTCCATCGTTTAAACATGGACCATGTTGCATGAGTTTACCATTTAACTTTCAGGCAGCGGGAGACACTGAACTATAGGATTTTTTACTTACCTTTAAAATCTGTTTCTCTGAGTACAAAACACAGAACCCCTTCTGTTTGTGTATTTTCTTACGGCTTGTTAAAAAAATGGAAATTTCTGAGAGGGAAGGGTTCTATGAGGGTCCTGACAACTCTGCATTGGCAATGTCCAATCACCTGAAGGTAGAGGCATAAAACCCAGTTATCTAAGACTCTGCCTGTATTCTGTACTATACTCCAAGAAACAGATTTTACAGGTATGTCAAAAATCCTGTATTCCAGTACCACCTGCTACACTGACCTACAGCTTGAACCACATCCAAAATCCTGTATTTCTTGATATGAGGTATAATTATACTTTTTCTCCACCTCCCAATGTGTTCAGTGCCAATCGTCAGACCAGAACACCATCATATAGGGGCATGCTAAATGCTAAGCACATACAATCTTTCTGAACGTTTTGAGCAGCTCTGAGATGCCCACTGTACAGCCACATGTTACTATTTATTTATTTATGTCTGGCACAGGAGCAACTTATCGTGTTATCACATTAATTTAAACAGCAGTTTGGACACAGAACGATCTCTGCTGAATGATGCAAGACCTCAGCAACATTTCACAAACAGGAAAGAGAATACAATCTCTTAGGTATAAAAAATTTTACTTTTAGTAGTTAACAGTTGTCAGAAACTTCCTATTGCAGAAAACAGTTTTATGAGTCATAAACAATAGGTAGAGGGAAATGTTTCTGCACCAACAATCTGAAGCTTACTGAAAAGCAGCCATAAAAATCTGCACGTATGCTGTGTAGAAAAAGTACTACAAACGTCAAACTTGGACCTGCCACCTACAGTGCCTTGAAAAAGTATTCATACCCCTTGACATTTTCCACATTTTGTCATGTTACAACCAAAAACGTAAATATATTTTATGTGATAGACCATGCAAAGTGGCACATAAATGTGAAGTGGAAGGAAAATGATAAATGGTTTTCAATATTTTCTACAAATAAATATTTGAAAAGTGCAGCGTGCATTTGTATTCAGCCCCCTTTACTCTGATACCCCTAACTAAAATCTAGTGGAACCAATTAGTAAAAAGAGTCCACCTAGAGACCACCTGTGTGTAATTTAATCTCAGTATAAATAAAGCTGTTCTGTGAAGCTCTCAGAGGTTTGTTAGAGAACATTAGTGAACAAACAGCATCATGCAGGCTACGGAACACATCAGACAGGTCAGGGATAACGTTGTCTAGAAGTTTAAAGCAGGGATAGGTTTTAAAAAAAATATCCCAAGCTTTGAACATCTCACGGAGCACTGTTCAATCCATCATCCAAAAATGGAAAGTGTATAGCACAACTACAAACCTACCAAGACATGGCCGTCCACCTAAACAGACAGACCAGGCAAGGAGAGCATTAATCAGAGAAGCAGCATTAATCAGAGAAGCAGCCAAGAGGCCCATGGTAACTTGCCGAGATCCACAGCTCATGTGGGAGAATCTTTCCACAGGACAACGATTAGTTGTGCATTCCACAAATCTGTCCTTAATGGAAGAGTGGCAAGAAGAAAGCCATTGTTGAAAGAAAGCCATAAGAAGTCCCGTTTGCAGTTTACGAGAAGCCATGTGGGGGACACAGCAAACATGTGGAAGAAAGTGCTCTGTTCATATGAGACCAAAATTGATTGAACATTTTGGCCTAAAAGAAAAAGGCTATGTGTGGTGAAAAATGAACACTGCACATCACCCTGAACACACCATCCCCACCGTGAAACATGGCGGTGGCAGCATCATGTTGTGGGGATGCTTTCCTTTAGCAGGGACAGGGAAGCTGGTAAGAGTTGATGGGAAGATGGATGGAGCCAAATACAGGGTGATCTTAGAAAGAAAACCTGTTAGAGTCTGCAAAAGGCTTGAGACTGGGGTGGAGGTTCACCTTCCAGCAGGACAACAACTCTAAACATACAGCCAGAGCTACAATGGAATGGTTTAGATTAAAGCATATTCATGTCTTAGAATGGCCCAGTCAAAGTCCAGACCTAAATCCAATTGAGAATCTGTGGCAAGACTTGCTGTTGAAAATTGCTGTTCATAGACGCTCTCCATCCAATCTGACAGAGTTTGAGCTATTTTGCAAAGAAGAATGGGCAAAAATGTCCCTCTCTAGATGTGCAAAGCTGGTACAGACATACCCAAAAAAAGACTTTCAGCTGTAACTGCAGCGAAAGGTGGTTCTACAAAGTATTGACTCAGGGGGGTTGAAAACAAATGCACGCCACACTTTTCAGATATTTATTTGTAAACAATTTTGAAAACCATTTATCATTTTCCTTCCACTTCACAATTATGTTCCACTTTGTGTAATGTGGAAAATTTCAAGGGGTATGAATACTTTTTAAAAAGGAACTGTATGTACAACAGCACAGCATATAATTAAACATATGGCCATGTTTCTGATTATTGGTGGGCCTGCCTCCTGTCAGAGTGACCCTCTAACACATTGAAGTATCTCTGCATACAATAGGTAGCTGTTACCTTGACTTTTGCCTGTATGTGTAACATATTCCAACATCAGTTAAACAGGGAAGACAAACTGTTGCAGGTCCCAGTGTAGAACAAGGATATTTAGGTATACTGTGTGCTAATCTGGCCACATACTTTTGAAACACAGAGGCCACTTTCCCTAATTTTTACCTGCACTTACATAGTTGTATCCCATGAGTTATGGGGCCTCAGGTCAACTTTTGACACCAGATTCACTAGCCAAGAGACATGATAGTTGTTGGAAGACAGGCATGTAATGTCTTCAATACTTTTTACATATGATGTTGCTATCATATAGACAACAATAAATATACACTCAGCGGCCATTTTATTAGGTACACCTGTTCAACTGTTTGGTAACACAAATTGCTAATCAGCCAATCACATAGCAGCAACTCAATGCATTTAGACATCTAGACATGGTGAAGACGACTTGCTGAAGTTCAAATTGAGCATCAAAATGGAGAAGAAAGGCAATTTAAGGAAACAGTAACTCATATAATCACTCGTTACAACCAAGGTATGAAGAATACCATCTCTGTCATGAAGAATTAAGGCAGTTTTGAAGGCAAAAGGGGGTGAGTGTATAATTAATAACCCCTTTACGCCGGCCGCGCACAAATGTGGGGCCTCCCGGCGTCTGGGCCAAGACGCCAAGGGGCAACCCATTTGCGTTCAGGTAAGAAAAAACATATGTGCTGAGAGCGCTCCTAGCACACATGCGCAGTACTCATGGAAAAGTTCCGGTCTGCTCTTTCGATCGGGACCTTTCCCGATCATGTGACCGCCGTGACAACGCGTCACGGCGGTCACATGATCCCTAAACCCTGCCCTGCCTCCCGGCTTCTGAAACTCTTGAAGGGCCGGGAGGCGCCGGCGGGAAGGGGTTAAGGAGTGCCTGTGAGAGGTTTCCTCTTACTTCCTGTTGTGTCTCCAGGACAGAGATGATATAAAATCTCCACATTGGGACACAGATACCTTTACCACACTATTAAAAAAAAAGTTTTGGCTTTTCACATACTTTTAAAAAATACAGGTGGACCAGGACCACATTTTTGTGCATGTAATTTACCTGCAAAAGTGGTGTTTTCCCAAATCACTAAACACCTTGCCGTAGTACTAATAAAGTATTGAACATTACATTCAAGACTCAGCTGTTTTTCTGATCATCCACACACACCTCACATGGAAAGACAAAACAAAAATGATCGTAAATCAAGCTTACAAAGAAAGTCATAATTAAGTCTATTTTGTGTTGGGGTTTTTTTGTTTTTTTTTTATGAAGAAAACTTCATTGCATGGAAAGCTTGGGAGTGGTAGAAATCACTTCCTTATGCCTATCTGCTATATTTTGTGTCAGCCCTATACAGGTTTATAAGAATAGTATAACATCCATCATAAGGCATACATTGGAGGCATCTGGTCTTGATTTTGAATAATGAAGATGGCATTCCAGTACACATAGACATTAATCATCAACCAGATTAAATGGGCAGCACAGTGGCTAAAAGGTTAGCACTTCCGCCTGGCAGTACTAGGGTCGTTGGTTCGAATCGCAGCCACGGCACCACCTGCCTGGAGTTTGCATGTTCTCCCTGTGACTGCATGAGTTTCCTCCGTGTACTCCGGTTTCCTCCCACACTCCAAAGACATGCTGGTAGGTTAATTGGCTCCTGTCTAATTTGTCCCTAGTCTGTGTACATATGAATGTGAGTTAGGGACTATAGATTGTACGCCCCTTGAGGGTTAGGGACTGATGTGAATATACAATATATATGTAAAGCGTTGCGTAAATTGACGGCGTTATATAAGAACCTGAAATAAATAAATAACAATCTTCCAGTTAGTCTATGCTTATTAACCCCCCCCCCCTTCCTTTTCTCCCCAATGTCCAATCAGTAATTAACAGCAATCAGCTGCCTTTCATAATTTTTGCGAATCAGTATTGATTTCCTTAAGCAGGCGCCAGAAATGGTCTAATATACAAGATTCTGTGCACCAATCTATACATGTGTATTGAAAGATCTATAGAAGCCTACCCAATTTACTTGGCCTTTGTGTAGGCAAGAACAATGCTGTATTAAGTACTAATGGTAGCACCCTTCTCATCCCCAAACACAGCACCTTGAAAAGGTAAACACATGTATGTACATAAGATTTCATTAAACACTTGTATGGGAGGAGTGGGCTTTGAAAACAGTGATGTTGACTGTATTGATCTAGGGAATTTACTTTGATTCCTGTGTCATAGCCTTGAGCATGTCCCCTTATCTTCTTGTTCCTTATGTCATCAGTATAAGTAGTGTGCAAAAAGTAAACAAAACATCAAAGGATTCAATTATAGTACAAAAAAAATGAATTAGGGATTTTTACAGTGCTGATACTTTCTCTCAGAAGAATTGGGACAAACACAAAATTTTAAAATAAATACATTTTAATACAAAACTGTATCCTTAAAAAAGTATTTTAGGGTAAAAATACTTAAAAGTATTTTAAGAGTCCCCCAAACAACACAATAAAATTAAAATAAGAAAAAAACACCATTTGTCCTCATGCACACTGGACATTTTTTCAGCGGCTGTTTTTGGCTTTTGACGGTTTTGTCTACAGCTAGTAAACCCCCCAGGGTGTGTGAAGATGACACATGACCACTGTTTTTCACTTCTTTTTGCACAGCGCCCTAAGGACCAGGCCTTTTGGCTAGGACCAGGGCAATTTTTGCTACAGGCCTCAGGGCCTGGTCTGTGCACAATTCGGCACGGAACCACTTTTTTATTTTTTCTTTATCTTTATTTATTATGCACTTCCCACGTTTGACACTTTTTTGTTATCCTATGTGTCCATGCACACATAGACTGTAATCAACTTTTTTGGCAGGGACGTTTTTGGCTGGAAAAAAACCCAGGACTAGTGGGTTTCTAGAGGAGTTTTTTAGTTGTAAAAATGCCCTTAAGCTGAAAAACGGTAAAATGCCACAAACTGGCATTTTTTTGGACGTTTTTCTGACCAAAAAAAAACACTAAAAAACGCAAACGCAGCAAACCGCTAATGCAAAAACGCTCAAAAATGCTGACAAACTCACATTTTTAACGTGACTTTACACAGCTAACGTTATCAAAACACCCAGCGTGCATGGATCCTTAGTTGCACAATGCACATAGCACCACCTCCCAACTTTACCTATATCATCATATAGTATGATCACAAGGTCAATGTTGACATACAATGTACATATAAATCTGGGGAAGGGGGTGCAGAATCCAACAGCATTACTCCACCTTACTTATATCATCATATAATATGATCACAATTATAATGATGCATTATATATAAATATATATATATAGAGAGAGATCTCAAGAAGGGGTGCAAAATCCCAACAGGTTTCACCCTTAGGTTTCTTCAGGGGTTCAGGAGGTGCAATATGAAGATGTCTGTTGAAGACAGAAAAACAGTGACAACATACAAATATATAGAACAGTTGCTATTACACATAATGTAGGGTATAAAAAGCTCTCAAATAAAAAATGTCTTCAGAACAAACATACCCAAATAAGAACAACAAACCTTAATCCAATAAAAGCAATCTCCCATAGTGTGTCAAAAAGCATAGAGGGTCAAAGATGGAACCAAAATGAAGCTGGCACCGGAGATCAAACCCCAGCCAGTCAGGGGTAGCACGCAAAGGGGAGGAGGAGTTAATGCTCCCCTATCACAAGTAACCTCCATAATATATATATATATATATACAGTCATGGCCGAAATTGTTGGCACCCTTGATATTTTTCCTGAAAATCAAGTATTTCACACAAAAAAGGTATTGCATTAACACATGTTTTGCTATACACATGTTTATTCCCTTTGTATGTATTGGAACAAATATAAAACAGAGGCAGAAAAGCAAATATGACATAATGTCACACAAAACCCCAAAAATGGGCTGGACAAAAGTATTGGCACCCTTAACTTAATATTTGGTTGCACACCCTTTGGAAAACATAACTGAAATCAGTCGCTTCCTATAACCATCAATAAGCTTCTGACACCTCTCACCCGGAATTTTGGACCACTCTTCCTTTGCAAACAGCTCCAGGTCTCTCTTATTGGAAGGACACCTTTTCCCAACAGCAATTTTAAGATCTCTCCACAGGTGTTCAATGGGATTTAGATCTGGGCTCATTGCTGGCCACTTCAGAACTCTCCAGCGCTTCTTTGCCATCCATTTCTGAGTGCTTTTTGACGTATGTTTGGGGTCATTGTCCTGCTGGAAGACCCAGGATCTTGGACGCAAACCCAGCTTTCTGACACTGGGCCCTACAGTGCGACCCAAAATCCTTTGGTAATCCTCAGATTTCATGATGCCTTGCACACAGTCAAGGCACCCAGTGCCAGAGGCAGCAAAACAACCCCAAAACATCATTGAACCTCCACCATATTTTACCGTAGGTACTGTGTTTTGTTCTTTGTAGGCCTCATTCCGTTTTCGGTAAACAGTAGAATGATGTGCTTTACCGAAAAGCTCTATCTTGGTCTCATCTGTCCACAAGACGTTTTCCCAGAAGGCTTTTGGCTTACTCAAGTACATTTTGGCAAACTGTAGTCTTGCTTTTTTATGTCTCTGTGTCAGCAGTGGGGTCCTCCTGGGTCTCCTGCCATAGCGTTTCATTTCATTTAAATGTCGACGGATAGTTCGCGCTGACACTGATGCTCCCTGAGCCTGCAGGACAGCTTGAATGTCTTTGGAACATGTTTGGGGCTGCTTATCCACCATCCGGACTATTCTGCGTTGCAATCTTTCATCAATTTTCCTCATCCGTCCACGACCAGGGAGATTAGCTACAGTGCCATGGGTTGCAAACTTCTTGATAATGTTGCGCACTGTGGACAAAGGCAAATCTAGTTCTCTGGAGATGGACTTGTAACCTTGAGATTGTTGATATTTTGCCACAATTTTGGTTCTCAGGTCCTCAGACAGTTCTCGTCTCCTCTTTCTGTTGTCCATGCTTAGTGTGGCACAGACAGACACACAATGCAAAGGTTAAGTGAACGTCTCTCCTTTTTATCTGCTTTCAGGTGTGATTTCTATATTGCCCACACCTGTTACTTGCCCCAGGTGAGTTTACAGGAGCATCACATGCTTGTAACATTCTTATTTATCCGCAGTTGTGAAAGGGTGCCAATACTTTTGTCCAGCCCATTTTTGGAGGTTTGTGTGACATTATGTCGAATTTGCTTTCTTTCCTCCCTTTTTTTGTTTTGTCCCAATACACACAAAGGGAATAAACATGTGTATAGCAAAACATGTGTTAATGCAATACGTTTCGTGAGAAATACATGATTTCCTGGAGAAATATCAAGGGTGCCAACAATTTCGGCCATGACTGTATATATATAACAAAATTGAAAGGATAACACACCTCTAGTATATTCAAATATAATTCCATAGGGTACAGAGTATTACCTGTGTAACAGTGTTCTTAGAGCAAGGTCATAAAAGGCCCCACACAAGACCATGTGACATCTAAGCACAAAAGCATAAAAAGAAAGTGCCCATGAAACAACACCAGTAAACCAGCAGTTCTAACTGAAGAACCAAATAGACCAAGGAGAAAAGACTGAGGCACCATTCAAGCAAACACATGCCATCCCACAGGGTGCTTAGATATAACACACTGATCAGTACATGCCATGATGTGTGATCTCCATCCATGAGGGTGCCTCCATGATGGTTTAGCTTGGTGGAGCGGGGAATCCGCCGTTGTCCCACAAATATCGTGTATGTGGGTAACGCATCCAACGGGTCCGTCCGTCATTGGAGTCATTACGCCTAGGGGCGGATGGATGGGGAGGAGGAGGTGCTGCTCTGAGCATATTTAGTGCCAGGCTGATGTGGGGCAATTGGTGGGGTTTTTTGCTATGATCTTTATTTTGTCGTTATTGACAACTACTGTCCCGATTTGTCTAAAATCGTCTGTTATCATTCCCATCCCTAAAAAGTCAGTTGTGGGTGGGTTGCATGACTACAGACCGATAGCACTAACTTCAGTTATTATGAAATACTTTGAGAGATTAGTTGTGAGGTATGTTAAACTTAGTTTCCCAGGCAGTCTTGACCCCCATCAGTTTGCATATAGAGCAAACAGAAGTCTTCTCGGCCTTTTGGCTAAGATCAAGTGTAGTATCTGTTCTTATCAGTGTCCAGTGGGGGTGCTCCCGACCATTCTAGCTTTGCGGGGATGGTTGTTGTATAGTACCCTCACTTGTATGATGGGGGTCCGGAAGGCTGAACCGGAGGGACAGAAACCAGGGAGCGCCATGATGAGCTCTGGGGCCTTGGGAGTAATTCCTCTGGTGAAGCTGGAAAGACCCAGTACCTCCTGATTCGGACGGATCTACCTTGGTCTGGCCTGGGGCTGGGGACGCAAAAAGTCCGCAAACTCAGTGCCCCCTGGGGAAGACGCTCTCAGGGGTGTCACTAGTAACACTTGGGTGTGGGACCCCACGGTGTGAAGATGACACATGGCCACTGTTTTTCACTTCTTTTTGCACAGCGCCCTAAGGACCAGGCCTTTTGGCTAGGACCAGGGCAATTTTTGCTACAGGCCTCAGGGCCTGGTCTGTGCACAATTCGGCACGGAACCACTTTTTTATTTTTTCTTTATCTTTATTTATTATGCACTCCCACGTTTGTCACTTTTTTGCTCTTATGTGTGCGTTTTTCACGGATGGAGGGTGTGGGTCCTCGCGCCTACCCTGAAGTCTAGGGGGAGGATGTGTGGCCATACGGTTCCTTCCTCCCCTGATCCCTAGGGGACTCTTCTTCAGGAGAGTCCCCTTGCCTAGTACTGGATGTCCGGCTTCGGCTGGGCATAGGGAACGGTGGTCCACCAGGCCTTTTGGCCAGGAGGACCAATTGGGAACCTTGTCCCCGTCAGGAGCTTCATTCCCCGGGGGATCAGGGTAAGCGGTCCAAGCCCCTTTAGGGGTAGGACACAGCACACCCCTAAGTGCACTTTTTCGTGTGGTGTTTTGCACTTGCACTTTTTTTGTGAACACTTACGGGTTTTTTCGTTATAGTTGCACGTTTGCGGACTTAAAAAAAATAAATAAATAAATAAATAAAAATAGAGCAAACAGAAGTATAGAGGATGCCATTGAGGTGGCATTACAAGTGGCACTGAGGCACATGGAAAGTTCTGGTAGCTACGTGAAGATTCTGTTCATAGACTACAGCTCTGTTTTTAACACCATTATTCCAGATTTATTGTTTGAGAAATTAATGAAACTGGGTCTACAGGCATCTGTCTTTGGATTAGGAATTTCTTGGTAAATAAATCTCAAGTGGTCAAAATGGGTCAACATTCCTCTTCTGTGTGACAGTTAAATGTAGGAGTTCTCTTCTTTATGCACTCTATACTTATGACTGTAAACCGTACCATACATACATTATTAAATTTGCTAATGATACTACGGTACTCGGTTGTATCAGAGGTGGAGATGAGGAATACTATAGAGCAAAGGTGGAAAAGATAGCTGAGTGGTGTGCAGTGAACAATTTAACGTTGAACACAGGAAAAACTAAAGAGTTAGTTGTGGATTTTAGAAAAAACAAGATTGAAATAGCTCCATTCTTCATAAAAGGCGAATGTGTGGAAAGGGTTTCTGTTTTCAAGTTTCTCTGTGTATAAAATTCTGAGAATCTTTTATGGTCAGTAAATGTACATGCAACTATAAAAAAATCCCAGCAACAATTATACTTTCTTAGACAGTTCAGGAAAAATGGTTTAGGGCAAAAGGTATTAGAGAATTTTTATGGCTCTTCAATAGAGAGCGTATTGGTCTACTGTGTCATGGTATGGTACCCAAACTGTACTGTAGCGGACAGAAATGCTTTGCAGAAAATAATTTTTACTGTGCAGAAAATAGTGTATTGTAGATTTTCATCCTTGGCAGAAATGTATGATTCCCGCTGTCTTGGAAGAGCTGAGAAAATAAGGAGTGACTCATTTCATCCTAGTTATCACTTATTTGAGTTGTTGCCCTCTGGTAGACGATATAGGAACAATAAAGCCAGAACAAACAGATATAGGGAGAGATTTTTTCCACGGGCAATAAAGGCAATAAATGGAAATTTAATTTTAGGTTTGGTAATAAATGGTAATTTTTTTCTGCTATTTTAAGGGAAGTTTGTAATTTTTCTTTTTTTATGAAAATGTGTGTGTAGTTGGATGTCATTTTATTTTTGGTTGGAGTTCCTCTTATTGTTTTATAATTTCATTGTGATATTTATTCACAATGACAATAAATAATCTAAATTAATCTAATCTAATTTGTATATTGTCATTGTTTTTCTGTCTTCAACAGCCATCTATATACTGCATCTACTGAACCCTGAAGAAGCCTACGGGTGAAACATGTTGGGATTTTGCACCCCCTTCCCGACATCTATATATATAATGCATCGTTATAATTGTGATCATATTATATGATGATATACGGTAAGTAAAGTGGTGTGGTGCTGTTGGGATTCTGCACCCCCTTCCCGAGATTTATATGTACATTGTATTATTGTCAGCATTGACTTTGTGATCATATTATATGATGGTATAGATAAGGTTGGGTGGTGGTGCTTTGGGGGCATTGTGCAACTAATGGTGGTTTCTTCTTATTTTAACTCTATCATGTTGTTTGGGGGGCTCTTAAAATACTTTTAAGTATTTTAAGTATTTTTACCCTAAAATACTTTTTTAAGGATAAAGTTTTGTATTCAAATTTATTTATTTTAAAATTATGTATTTGTCCCAATTCTGAGAGAAGGTATCAGCACTGTAAAAATCCCTAATTCAATTTTTGTACTATAATTGAATCCTTTGACGTTTTGTTTACTTTTTGCACACTACTTATACTCGTGGCATGAGGAGCAAGAAGATATCATGTTGTTTGGGGGACTCTGTTACCCCAAAATACTTTTTTAAGGATGAAGTTTTGTATTAAAATGTATTTATTTTAAAATTATGTGTTTGTCCCAATCCTTCTAAGAGAAGGTATCAGCACCATAAAAATCCCTAATTCTTTCCTTTGTATTTTTTGTTTTTGTATATATTTTGGGAATGTGGTGACTGTATTATCAACTGGACCTATGTTTTGATTTGTAGCGGATTCAATTACAGTAATAAGTCCATAGTCATTCCACTTTTCCTTCATTCAACATGGACTACATGAAGAAGAAAATGACTTGTGTGTAAATTGAATTCTTTTCTGCCCATACATGATAAACAATCAATCATCCAATTTATTTACTTGTAAACTAGAGCTGAAACAACTAATAAACATAATCAATTATAAAAAAAGTTGTCAACTATTTTCATTATCAATTATTTGGTCACCTGATTAGTTGGCCTGCATACAGAATGCATTTTTTTATTTACGTATCAGGAATATGTTGCAGCGCACATTCAGCTCAGTACACTATTCATAGATGTCAGTATACAAAGTGCAGCACACATACAGCTTCTTACACCCTCCATACATGTCAGTAAGTGATTGAGAACTTGTGAATGGGAATGTGTGGGGAGCAATGCCTGGCCAGGAGAAGGAAGTAATTTAAAGTGATTCTAAAGGCAGAAGTTTTTTTTTTACCTTAATGCATTCTATATATATTCCTGTATATTACCTGATCCCGATCTCCATCTAGTGCTGTGCCAGAGAGCACCAGAACTGCTCTCTCTCTCCATCCTCACAGGACTCAGATGCAGCAGAGGGAGCTATTGTCTCCCGCTGCTGTCAATCACAGCCTGTGAGGAGGGGGCGGGGCCAAGGTGAACTGAGTGTGTCATCAGAAGAACACAATGGGGCTAGGGATCAAGCCCGCATGAGTACCCCATATAGGGTTGCCACCTCATCCCTTTAAAACTGAACACATATTAAATACACAGGTTTTGAGGCTTATTTAATACAGATAAGGCACTAAGTGATTTTAATTACCACCTAACTCAGCCATAAAACCTTTGTAATTAAAATGTGTTCAGTTTTAAAGGGATGAGGTAGCAACCCTAACTCCATAGCAAGTGGCTTGCTATAGGGGCACTCTGAAAACAGGAGGAGCCAGAAGAGCCAGCAGGGGACCCCAGAAGAGGAGGATTGGGGTTGCTCTGTGCAAAACCATTACACAGAGCAGGTAAATATGACATGTTTGTTATTTCAAAAGAATCCAATGTTTAAAATCACTTTAAGGCCTCTTTGCAGGGAAGATCAGCATCTGAACCCAGAGAAGCTGGAGGCTAATAGACTAGAGGTAATATACGGCATTACAATTCAAATGATTATATCCATGCAAAAAAAATCTCAGCCTTTAGTACTACTTTAAGATAAGGAATTGTTCACACTGGCAATAAAAGCAGGAGTTTGGGGCATGTTTTTAACTCTCCTAAAACTTCTAGTAAAGCAGTCTGTGATTAATACTATACTGTTCACATTATCACAGCATGAAGAGTTTACATTGTGTGACTCGTGTCCCATTGCTACGCTTCAAAAATTAAGCTTCATATAGAGTTTGGAAGGAATTGAAGCATCTCAAATCCTTCTATTCAAAGCACTGAGCAAACTGTTGGAACTATATAAATCCCGTATAATAATAATAATAATAATAAAAGTCTATGATAATGCACCATAAACGCACCGGCATGTGTTTGCAGCGAGTTTGCAATGTGCTTGCGACACGTTTCAGGGAGTTAGTCCTTGTTCACAGCAGCCAAGAAAAAACCTAGGCATCTGAGGTGCGGTTTTAACTTGAGTCAAAAGTGCATAGAACATTTGGGGGTGTTTTTAACTCGCCTTTAATACACGATAAACGCAACAAAAACTTACTGTATGTGTTCAAATAGATGGCATATGTACTGAAGAGCCACACAAACATAATATAAAGGCATCTTCAGAGTCGTCCGTCTCACCAACTTATCCACAAAAAATATATTATTCATTTAAATAAATTAAATGAAGAAAGAGCGAAAGGGAGCCAATATATAAGAAAACGAAGACAATAAAAACCTGGCTAAGGCTCTACTCCTACATATAAATCAAAAGGGTGTAATTTCATTTAAGGATCTCTGAGAGACAACTTGGCATATATTTTCATATAAACATCCTTTATTCATTGTACAAAAAAAAGAAAAAGTAAAACAAAAAAAATCTCACTTAACAGTCACTCACAAAATACATAATTGGGCAATTATTAAAAACAGCAGCTACAAAGAACCGTGAAAACTGCGTATCGCAACTGGCACACTAATGATGCAAAAACCGAAAGATCTGATGATCAACAAGAATTTTCATTTGGTTTTCAACTTGTCTATGGCTTTTTTGCCAGGTTTTTATTGTCTTCATTTTCCTATGTACTGAAGGCAAACATGAATGGCAAGTGTAGCTATTATAATTACAATGGAATAAATGCTTTTTAGAAAGTTCAGCAGGATCTCTTGAGCTAATGCAATTGTTTGCGTAGGTATAGGATGAAGGTATACTGGTGCTTGATGTCTCCATTCCAAAGTCTTTGGGTTTCCTTTACTGCTTGTCTAATAACAATTTGCAGCCACTGGATCATTAACCTCTTGTCTACCAAGGTACATTTATAAATGTCCTGGTATTCGAGGGGTTAAAACAAGCACATGACTGCTGCTGCAACCACCAGCTTTATATGTTAACTGGCTTCTGCCTTTCATGTAAAAGTGCCACCCAATTACTTTTACGGTACTGCAAAGTGCACAAATGTAATATATTACAGATTACCAGTCCTTCAATGTGGTGTCTGAATTAAGCTGGGCATACATAGGTCAGTGTTTTGTTCAGCGATCAGTGAGCTGATTGAAAAAATTGGACACATTCCTCCATCCAGACAGGTGAGGTGAATGACTGAACCCTCCTTGCTCTGTTATTGTATTCTGAAGGCAGGAAATCCTCCGATTGGCTGCAGTACAAATATTTTCCAACAAGCCTGTTTGTGAGAAGCCGATCATTAGACCGACTTCTCACAAATGGGAATGGCCATATATGGATTGAAATTGGACAGATCCCTACTAAACCACCCGCATTTCGATCTGTCTATGGCCTACTTCAGTGTTTATGTTTCAGACCAAGAATATTTTCATCAAGTACATAAAATACTTGTCAGAAATGCAGTGTCCTTGTCACCTGTAATGTTAAAAGAAAGCACAAAGAACCTTATCTTTATTTTGTAAAGTGCTAATCCCATCAATCCAGTCTTGGACATAAACAAAGCAGACATGTTTGATGTCCAGGATGAGTGACAACCATGGCTCTTTCCGTAGATACTGTGGAGAACAAAGTGGAGACATGAAGGGGGTAGTGTGTTAGTAACATGATTACCAGAAGAAAAAAAAAAGGAAAAAGAACAAGAAATCTAAAGCATACACCACATCTAAGGAATGGTAAACTGCAAAATTACATTTTTGTTTTTGGCTTTAGATAAGTTTTATTACATCTTTGCTTTTATTTTTTTCTATTAGGTGACTATGCATTGCCTCAACTTTGCCACCACTAACTGCCAACCTATTAATTGAAACAAATGGCATTTGCTAGCTGCAAAGGCACTTCAGAATTGTTCACCACTGGTGTCAGATCCCTGCAGCAAGTAACATTTACTTCAATTATTTACAAAGACAGGCGTCACTGCAGAAGAGCAGGGAAGATTTTCCAGTCATTTGTGTATCTTGTAGTGGTCAAACAGGCTTGACAAACAATGCAGCAGATCCAAGCATTGCATTCAATAATTGAGCTGCCTTTAGGTAAAACAATAAGAAGAAGAAAAGCAATAACAATTATGTTTAGGAAAACCTTATTATTGCACAAAATTATCCTCCAGTATGATGCTAAAGCTACTTGCACCCTTAAGCCTAGTACACATGATCAGAAAACCGTACGAAAAATACTGCATTCGAAGCGATTGTATAATGTTCTGATTGTTAGTAAACAGCTTTCGTCCGAAATTATTCTAAGGGATAAGCAGGAAAATGTTTCTTGTACAATACCAGATCGCATTATTTTAATTTAATCAGTAACGTTTTTGGTTGAAAATACAATACAAATACATTACATCACTTTCAAATTTTTATTCTGTCATACAAAAATTTTTGTAATTTTAGTAACCTCTTCACTTTCCATATGAGACTAGCATGCAAAAAAAAAAACAGACGATCATTCGTCTGATATTCTCATCATGTGTGCGGGCTTTATACTCACGTTTTCTAGTTTTTGGCCATCATCCAAGATGATAGCGGTGTGTCGGAAGAGCTGTTATCCTTATCCTTGCCTTGGTGACTCACTGACTTGGAAGAAGCATTTTCACAACAGGCATCCTACACTTCACTAACTGCATTTTTGTTCCAGATCAATGACTCGCTACAAGCCTGCACCTTCAAAAGCAAGGCAGCAGAAGCAGCTTCTATAGCTCTAGGTTCCTTTTCACAGATGCATTGTCAGGTAAGTCTGGAGACCAGGGGCGGACTGAACATTCGAGCACTCGGGCACTGCCCGAGGGCCCGGGGTCAGTAGTGGGCCCCATGAAATGCCCTGGTACCTTTTATAGGCTTTTTTGGGTGTGTTTTGAGTGTGGGGAAGGACACAGGGGCTCCATGATCCCCTATTGCCGGGGGCCCCATGATTTGTCAGTCCGCTCCTGCTGGAGACTGACTCGCAGATAAAGTTGTGTAAAGTCTTACAGATTGTTTTTAGAACACAGACACAGCCCGATTAAAAAAATGCCTGCTGACAGAATTTTGTCGAGAAGGGCTCTTGCTCTCTGGATGGAAGCAGCGGACTTTCTGCAGAGGTCTGATACACCCCTTGCTGAGTTAAAGTGCCTCAATCAGGGAGCAGGAGCTTTGCTATTTGGAGTTCTCTAGATGTGACTCAGAAAGGGATGACTACTGCAGAAAGAGCTCTGCTTCCACACAAAGAGCAAGAGTCCTTCTCTGCAGTATGCTGGCAGAGGGCAGCAATTTCTACTCATTATGTTTCTGCTTTCAAGCAAAAGCAAACTGTAAGGGCTCATGTACACTGCAGCTGATAATCTCACGTTTAGGAGCTGTTCAGCGTTTTTTTCAGCAGCCCCTGAACTCACCCTAATGTTTTCCTATGTGTCCATGTACACATCGTCGTTTACAGTCGTTTACAGGCAATTGAGTTTACAGGCCTTTTTTTTTTAAAGCACAAAACAAGCGTTCAGCAGTAGATTTTATCAGTGTTTCAAATGCCAAACGCTTGTAAACGCGGCAAATCGCGTTTATAAGCTTTTACGGTTGAAATTTTTTTTAACTCTTCCAGTTCCCAATGCTGTCCAGAGCCTTTTTTCATCGTGGAGAATGCATGCAAAGCGTTTTCAAGGTACTCAAATGGACAAAACACTGAACACAGGATGTTCCTACCAAGCTTGTCACACATTGTAATGACCAATTCACACCTCAGACATCTCCCACCCTTGGAAACAAAAGATATGTTAATGACCATTCACACCTCAAGTTCCTCATGAAGACCCCCTGCCAGGTGGCCTTAATGACTCACTCCACCAGACACCTTTCCCACCCTTGGAAACAAAAGAAATGTTAATGAGCAACTCACACCTAATTATCTCAACACATACTGCTGTCTCTGCTTCTACTCTCTGTATTTCTCTGAAACAGTCTGAAATAGTTAATAATTTACCACGTTTCAGAGCATTCTGGGCATTTGGGAGGTTCTCCTGTGCTTATATTTAAAAAACGCTTCTAAATGCAAACGCATATAAACGCGTCTAAACATGTTATGCAAAAGCGGCTAAACAGATGTTTCTTAACCTACATTTTCCAGCAGTCAGTTTCCATTGTTCAGAAGTGTCCCGTGTACATGGGGCCTAAGTCCTCATGCACACTGGACAGCTGCTGTTTTTGGCATCTTTTTCTACAGCCAATAAACTCCCCAGCATGTTATCCTGTGTGTCCATGCACACATAGGTTATAATCAGCGTTTTTTGGCTGGAGAAAAAACCTAGAACTAGTGGGTTTTTAGCTGCAAAAATGCTCTAACACTGAAAAACCCGGTAAAACATGTCAAAACGCAGCAAACCAGTGTTTTTGGACTTTTTTGAAAAAAATTTAGGGGGAAAAAAATGCTAAAAAACATAAACGCAGAAAAACGAGGCAAAACGCTAATGCAAAAACTTGCATTCTTAATGTGACTTTACACAGCTAATGCTACCAGTGTTATTAAAACGCCCAATGTGCATGGAGCCTAAGACATACAAGCCTCTTTTTTGATGCATCTGGAATAGATTTAGCTGATATCCCATAATCCAGCCAATTACAACACTGAGAAGGGATAGGTAGGAAAGGAAGAGCAGAAGGAAGGAAAGGGAAAGAAGGGAAGAACAGAAGGAATGAAAGGAAATGGAATGAAGGAAAGGAAAAGGAACAGAAATGAAGGGAAATAAGGAAATGGAAAAAGCAAATGAAAATGGTTCTAAAGGCAGGTTTTTTTTTTACCTTAATCTCTCTCCAGCAATGTGCATGAGAGCTGTGGCTCTCCCTCTCTCCCCGCCATTGGCTCCTGCTGCTGTCAATCACATCCAGTGAGCCAATGAGGAGAGAGTGGGGGGCTGGGCTGAGCCGCACTGTGTGTGAATGAACAATGTCCATTCACAGGAGTGAGTCTGCACAAGTGCCCCCATAGCAAGAAGTTTGCTATTGGAGGCACTTGGCTGGGGGAGGAGCCAGGACCGTCAGTGGGGGTCCCAAAAAGAAGAGGATCAGAACTGCTCTGTGCAAAACCATTACTCAGAGCAGGTAAGTATACCATGTTTGTTATTTTTTTATTCCAACCTTTAGAATCACTTTAAGGAAAAGGGAAATAAAAGGAAATGAAGGAAGGAAAAGAAATTAATAAAAGGAAAGAAAACAATGAACGAAAAAAGTAAAGGGAATGAAAGAAAAAGGAAAAAGAAAAGAAAGAAAAGAAGAAAGAAAGAAAAGCAAAGAAAGAGGAAAGGCAAGATGGTGAAGAAAGGGGAGGAAAAGAAGGTACAAAGAAAAAAAAGAAAAGGGAAGGAAGGAAGGAAAGGGAGAGAGGAAAGGGAAGATAAAGAAGAGGGGAAAAAAGGGAAGGAAAGGGAAAGAAAAGATTAAAAGAAAGGAAAGAAAAGCAAAGAAAGAAGGAAGGCCAGATGGTGAAGGAAGGGAAGGAAAAAAAGGTAGAAAGAAAAAAAAGAAAAGGGAAGGAAGGAAAGAGGGGAAGGAAGGAAAGAAGGAAAGGGAAGGAAGGAAGGAAAGGGAAGAAAAAGAAGGAAAAGAAAAGGGAAGGGCAGGGAAAAAAAAGAAAAAGAAAGAAAAGCAAAGAAAGAGGGAAGGCCAGAGGGTGAAGGAAGGGGAGGAAAAGGTAGAAATTAAAAAAAAGAAAAGAGAAGAGAAGGAAGGAAGGAAAGGGAAGGAAGACAGGAAAGGGAAGAAAAAGAAGGGAAAAAAGGGAAAGAAAAGAGAAAAAGAAAGAAAAGTAAAGAAAGAAAAGCAAAGAAAGAAGGAAGGCCAGAGGATAAAGGAAGGGAAGGAAAAGAAGGTAGAAAGAAAAAAAAAAGTGAAGGAAGACAGGAAAGGGAAGGAAAAGGGAAAGAAAAGGGAAGGTTCACCCCAGAATTGCACAGGAATGTGGTCTGCATTTGTGTGTTCTGTAGTGCAATTTTCCAGCCCATGGGTTTGAATGGGCTGCAAATCAAACTCTGAAAAGTGCAACAAGTATTGCATGCACTACAATGCGCCATGCCGAATTGCACGGCACTGTGGTACCAAGTGATCTGGTGCATACAAACGCACTGTCTGCGATCTGCATTTGCGGTGCTGTTAACAATAAATTTGCACCTACAGCAGATCACAAAGGCAGTGCGTTTTGAACGCGATGTGGGAACGTGCACAGAACGCGCATTTCCTGCACGGCGTAGTGGTGGGAATCGGTGTAGCGTCAAGATGTGTCTCCCATGTAGGTATGTCCCCCCTGAAGCAACTGTGCATGTCCCGATTCAGGCACGATCAATCGATGATAGAACTACTGTCTCTGACCATGTGGTGAAGTAACCCCTTCCATGCCAATTTGCTTCAGGGGGGACATATCTACAAGGGAGACATCTTGCCGCTACACCGGCCCTTAGGAAGGGATGAATGGGGAGGAAGGAAAGAAAGGAAACGTATAAGGAAGGGGAAGGAAAAAAAGTAAAGGAAGGGAAAATGTAAGGGAAAGAAATGAAGTGGAAGGAAAAGACAGAAGACATTGAAGGGGTGAAGATAAAAAAGAGAAAGAAAATGAAAAGCAGAAAGAATGCAGAAATCCCAGCTCTTCATCCGCTCTCTATAACACAACCCCCCCACACAGCCCATAGCCCCGCACACACCTCCATCACTCCTCCCCCTTCCCCGCACACCAATAGTGGTGAGCCGGCCGTGACATCACTGGGTTTGTCCAATAGGGAGGAGACACGCTGGGTAGATATGAATGGCCTCAGTGCTCAGTGGTGTAGTAAAGTCTCCCCGTCTAGTCCGCCCCGCTCCTCCTCCTGTCCCCGCTCCTCCACCCCGACACCCATCCCAGCTATGGTGGTCATGGGAGCCCCCAAAGTCATCTTCATCCCCGGAGGACAGTCCGAGCAAGGGGAGTGCAATCCGCTCACCTCTGTCATGTTACCGATACACAGCCCGGGCAGTCCGGAGTCAGCGAGCAGCGATGTACCGCCGAGGAAGAGGCAGAGGCTGACTCATCTCAGTCCGGAGGAGAAGGCGCTGAGGAGGTGCGGTACATAGCATGGTGTGTGTGTGAGCGTGCTGGGACTTGTAGTTCACCTCTGGTGATCTCTGTGATTGGCTGTCAGCTGAGATGGCGGCTCCTCTGTGTGTGGGGATAGGCTGTGTTGTGTGATCCCCGGCCTCTCGTGATATGGAGGAGAGGGCTCCCCTGTGTCCTGCCTTCTCTGCAGCCGGGCACCCCCCTCCTCTCCAGGCATGAGGTCCTGCAATGGACGGGGCCGGTGTATGGAGACCAGGGAGGGCTGTGTGTCCGGAGCAGCCGCAGTCCGGCTGTCATTGGCAGTGCGGCTGTAACTGGGCAGCAATTCTGTCTTAGCAATGGACCGGCTAATGCCCACTTCACATGTTGTCTCTACACCCCCCCCCCCCATACCCCATGGTGGTGGCAGCAGCTTCTATTACACCCACACCCTGTCCTCGGAGAATGGCCCCTGATATTCTGTTCTCAGGAAAGGTACCCCCCTCCGCCCCAGAGACCAGGAACGCCGCCCCCCAAGATCCAGAGATCTAGAATGCCCCCCCCCAAGATCCAGAGATCTAGAATGCCCCCCCCCAAGATCCAGAGATCTAGAATGCCCCCCCCCGATCCAGAGATCTAGAATGCCCCCCCCCGATCCAGAGATCTAGAATGCCCCCCCCCCCCCGATCCAGAGATCTAGAATGCCCCCCCCCCAGATCCAGAGATCTAGAATGCCCCCCCCCCAGATCCAGAGATCTAGAATGCCCCCCCCCAGATCCAGAGATCTAGAATGCCCCCCCCCCAGATCCAGAGATCTAGAATGCCCCCCCCCCCAGATCCAGAGATCTAGAATGCCCCCCCCCCCAGATCCAGAGATCTAGAATGCGCCCCCCCCCCCAGATCCAGAGATCTAGAATGCGCCCCCCCCCCCAGATCCAGAGATCTAGAATGCGCCCCCCCCCCCCCCAGATCCAGAGATCTAGAATGCGCCCCCCCCCAGATCCAGAGATCTAGAATGCGCCCCCCCCCAGATCCAGAGATCTAGAATGCGCCCCCCCCCAGATCCAGAGATCTAGAATGCGCCCCCCCCCAGATCCAGAGATCTAGAATGCGCCCCCCCCCCAGATCCAGAGATCTAGAATGCGCCCCCCCCAGATCCAGAGATCTAGAATGCGCCCCCCCCCCAGATCCAGAGATCTAGAATGCGCCCCTCCCCCCAGATCCAGAGATCTAGAATGCGCCCCCCCCCAGATCTAGAATGCGCCCCCCCCCAGATCCAGAGCTCTAGAATGCCCCCCCTCCAGATCCAGAGATCTAGAATGCCCCCCCTCCAGATCCAGAGATCTAGAATGCCCCCCCTCCAGATCCAGAGATCTAGAATGCCCCCCCTCCAGATCCAGAGATCTAGAATGCCCCCCCTCCAGATCCAGAGATCTAGAATGCCCCCCCCCAGATCCAGAGATCTAGAATGCCCCCCCCCCCAGATCCAGAGATCTAGAATGCCCCCCCCCCAGATCCAGAGATCTAGAATGCCCCCCCCCAGATCCAGAGATCTAGAATGCCCCCCCCAAGACCCAGAGATCTAGAATGCCCCCCCCCCCAAGACCCAGAGATCTAGAATGCCCCCCCCCCCCAAGACCCAGAGATCTAGAATGCCCCCCCCCCCAAGACCCAGAGATCTAGAATGCCCCCCCCCCAAGACCCAGAGATCTGGAATGCCCCCCCCCCCCAAGATCCAGAGATCGGGAATGCCCCCCCCCCCCCAAGATCCAGAGATCGGGAATGCCCCCCCCCCCCAAGATCCAGAGATCGGGAATGCCCCCCCCCCCCAAGATCCAGAGATCGGGAATGCCCCCCCCCCCAAGTTCCAGAGATCGGGAATGCCCCCCCCCAAGATCCAGAGATCGGGAATGCCCCCCCCCCCCCAAGATCCAGAGATCGGGAATGCCCCCCCCCCCCCAAGATCCAGAGATCGGGAATGCCCCCCCCCCAAGATCCAGAGATCGGGAATGCCCCCCCCCCCCAAGATCCAGAGATCGGGAATGCCCCCCCCCCCAAGATCCAGAGATCGGGAATGCCCCCCCCCCCCCAGATCCAGAGATCGGGAATGCCCCCCCCCCCCAAGATCCAGAGATCGGGAATGCCCCCCCCCCCCCAAGATCCAGAGATCGGGAATGCCCCCCCCCCAGATCCAGAGATCGGGAATGCCCCCCCCCCAGATCCAGAGATCGGGAATGCCCCCCCCCAAGATCCAGAGATCGGGGAATGCCCCCAGATCCAGAGATCGGGGAATGCCCCCCCCTTCCCAGATCCAGAGATCCGGAGATCGGGGAATGCCCCCCCCCTTCCCAGATCCGGAGATCGGGGAATGCCCCCCCCCTTCCCAGATCCGGAGATCGGGGAATGCCCCCCCCCCTTCCCAGATCCGGAGATCGGGGAATGCCCCCCCCCCTTCCCAGATCCGGAGATCGGGGAATGCCCCCCCCCCTTCCCAGATCCGGAGATCGGGGAATGCCCCCCCCCCCCCTTCCCAGATCCGGAGATCGGGGAATGCCCCCCCCCCCTTCCCAGATCTGGAGATCGGGGAATGCCCCCCCCCTTCCCAGATCTGGAGATCGGGGAATGCCCCCCCCCTTCCCAGATCCGGAGATCGGGGAATGCCCCCCCCCCCCCCCCGTATCCGGAGATCGGGGAATGTCCATCTCCAAACCCCCCCGTATCCGGAGAGCGGGGAATGTCCATCTCCAACCCCCCCCCCCCCCCCCCCGTTCCAACACCAGCCGGATCCCGAGATCGGGGAATGTTCCCCCCCTAGATCCAGAGAAACCCTGTGATCATGGAATGTCTATATACCCAGTGATGATCAGAGAATGTCATATCCTGAGATCGAGTGTCCACTGTAAACCCAGTGATCAGGGAATGTACCCTATGTATGTATATATATATATATATATTAGTTCATGTCTGCCATAGATCCTGTGATCAGGAAATGTCCTATGATCCCTGATTATGAGATATAGAGGGAAGTCTCCTATATATCAGTTTGTCTCCTATAAAGGGAATGTCCCCTATATACCCTGTTCTCTGTCCCCTGTATATCCTGTGTATATGGGGGATTCCAGTAATAGGTTGCTGGAGGGGGAGGATATGCTGATCCTGCCTGCGTGGCAGCTGAGGGAGCTGGCTGCCTTGACGTCACTTACAAATGATGAATATCTGTTGGTTTTATGCCAGCCCTCCTCTTCCTGGAACTTTTTAAGTTTGCACAATTTGTACCATTTCTCAACCATGTGGCTTCCAGGTGGTTGCTCTTTGGTTAGCCTATATAACTATTTATTTTCATGAAGGGGTGTAGGTAGATGAGTAAAGTCCTAGTGATCTCGGTTACTAGTGATGGGTGTTGTTGCTGCACCCAGTTAATCTCTCTATAAAACGTATGTGCAGTTTAAAAATAAGCTCCTTTACAAAGCAGCTCAGATTTTTCTGTCATCTTCTTTTTGGAATGAAGCACACATTTACTGACCTGTACACAGCTGTGTGCATGGGTCCATAGAAAACTACACAGCTGTGCTCAGATCTGAAAAAATTCAAAACAATTAAAAAAAAAACAAAAAAAAAAAGTCCCTTTTGTGTGCCCATGTTTGTTTATAGATTTTTTTTTTTTATTTTTGTTTTCTATTGTCAGGGCTCTCTTTTCATTCCTATGACTTGTATTTGGTGTTATGTTTGTGGTGCCGATCAGAGCAGATCAAGCTACAAGTTGTGTAGTATGAGCTCCTGCTGTCTTGTCAGTTACTTCTGTGTTAATCCTCCAAGGACTAAAATAAACTGCCAGTGTGTCCAGCACCCAGCCCATCTCATCATCTGAGAATAGTATCCTGTTTTAAAGAGAAGTGAAGCTTCCAGTTAACTGCTGAAAGAGGAAATGAACTTTGGGTTTTACTCAGAAATGCTTGTGATGTATGCGTCATCCTTTTGTCATTATAGCCAGGAATGCTAGAAGTTCATTTCATTTTCTTTAACTTCCTTGAAGTAAATGATCACCGTAGGACTTTTATACAGGTCTGTTTTTAAAAGAATAAAGGGCTGGATCAAAGGAAAATACGTTGGTCATGGCAGCCAATTAAAGTCAATCAAACATATGGAATCAAGCGCACATGACATGCGTGTCTATTTTGCTGTGTACCTGAATTGGCACATTTTATGATCTGTAGGGATTCACAATTCTACCCAGGGGATGTCCAGCCCTGGAAAAGACTTGCAAAACATATTTATTTATTTCAGGTACTTATATAGTGCTGTCAATTTACGCAGCGCTTTACATATATATTGTACATTCACATCAGTCTCTAACCCTCAAGGGGCATACAATCTAAGGTCCCTAACTTACATTCATACATACACATACTAGGGCCAATTTAGACAGGAGCCAATTAACCTACGAGCATGTCTTTGGAGTGTGGGAGGAAACCGGAGTACCCGGAGGAAACCCATGCAGGCACAGGGAGAACATGCAAACTCCAGGCAGGTGATGCCGTGGTTGGGATTTGAACCAACGACCCCAGTACTGCCAGGCGGAAATGCTATCCATTTAGCCACTGTGCTGCCCATATGTTGTGGAATATGTGTAAATGCTATTAGCAGGATGGATATGCATTAATCTCTAGACTGCAGCCAACACTAGGCTATTACCCAATATGCTTCCCGGTAATCTGGAGGAACATATGGTTGTCTGCTCTTGACATATGGTTGTCTGCTCTTAATAAATGAGTTAAGAAAGTGTACATAGCTTACAGTTGTAACCTCTCCTGCAGTGCAAATACCCTCACACCCATCTAGGATCCGCCACTGTACACCCCTTATGTTAATATTTGTACACAATTTTCCTGCTTGTGTTCCATTGCAATACTGTAGAACTGTACAAAGCCATGACCGTGGCATACCAGTTACTGATCTCTTTAATACTGTCTCCTTGGCTTCCAGTAAGACCCCTATCACACAGGCAGACTATGTCAGCCAATCTGCCTGCTCAGCGTGGGCTCTGTTCTCTGATCCTGCTCAGCAGGCTGATGACAGGTCTATGGCCGCTCCTCTTATGCAGAGCAGATACAGGCTGCTTTCCTCTATGGGTGGTCAGATGTAAACTGACCACCTGTCCCTTTACTGATCGCTGGTCTGTTTACATCACACTGACATCCAAGCTGATCTGCTAGACCACGGGTGTCAAACTGTTGGCCCTCCAGTCCCATGAGGCATTGCAAGATTGACAGTTACAAGCATGACTCCCAAAGGCAGAGGGACTTGTAGTTTCGCAACAGCTGGAGGGCCGCCATTTTGACACCTATGCGCTAGACAGATGGAGAATAGATTCCCCCATCTGTCTGTTTTTAGCAGATTGGATGCATTGTCCATTTACATCCAATGCTCCATAAAGGGCAGTGTATGGTCTGACCAGGTCAGCCTGAAAAACGGGCAGGGGGACCCATTTGGTCCACCCATGAGAAAGAGGACTAAGTTTGCTTTCACACTGAGATTTTCTTCTGTTTTTGCATTAAAGGAAAAAAAACTCATGACCGTTAAATTCTATGGAACTCTTAACACTGGTCAGTTGCAGGCCCATTGGGTTTTTCAGTGCGGTTTTGGTGCAGTAAGAAAAAAACACACCTCCCCATTGAAAAGTATGGAACCATGGGTGCGTTTTTTATATATTTTTTTTGAGTCGCATGTCCTTTCACACAGGTGCAAAATGTACTGGAAATGCAGCGCAGGAAAACTGCATATGTATTTTTATTATGTTTTTGCGATGGAGTAGTGTGAAAGTAGCCTAAAACTTTAGCCTTTACAATAAAGTCAGTAAAACCTCTTTCTTTTAACACACAGGTTACTTGAGGAAATATGCGACTAGAGAGAACTTACAATCACGTGGATGGCCAGTTGTTCATTTTTGGAAGTTTAGGTCAGCCAAAACTTTGAACCTCTGTTTAACCTGATGTACAGCTGAACGGCTGGATTGGAAGCAGTGACACTTATTACAGCTATGCTGTATATTTCCTATAGATTGCACCTTTTTTATGTATTTTTTTTTTTTTACTACAGTTGATTGATGCGAGTGGTACATGAGTCAGTAGTTACTAGGACATCTGTTTATTACTTATTCAGCAGCATCACTTAGCTGATGCAACACTCTGTAATTAGTCTCCTTTAGGACTAGAAGAAACCTGCTCATGATGACATTTGCCTAGGGTTGGCAAGAAAAGAAGATAGTTTTCCTTCCTGATGTTCTAGAAACCCCCCAGCACATGTTTCCTATCATTAGAGGAACTGTGCAGTATCTACAAATAATCTACAGGATTGTTTCTTTAGTAGAGTGGTGGGTGTAGGGACTGTGCTATTGGCTTGGCCACGTTCTCTGGTCTGCTTGCTCTCAATAAATTACGTATATGTAAAGATTGGAGGTAAACATAAGGACCGTTATTTGATATTTCCTATGCCTTTAGGGTGAAATAAAAGACAGCAATCCAATTACTCTCAGGCTGGTCAAGTTTTATAAACCTGGGGGACACTAGCGATGTTTGCTTGTGCATCTAAACACCAAATACTCAACCAAATAGTAGGTCACATCTTGTTGAATATTATGGTCTTCTTATGTCCTTAGAGACCCTTATCATTGAACAGATGTTACGAAGCACAGAATGGCCATATCTGTAGAATCTAACAGTACACACATATGGCCATCTGACAGACATCTGGATTATAGAGAAAAAAAGGTGTAACCAGGTGGCAAAGTTGTGCACTCCCTATGCATTTTACTACCACATCATTGCCCTTCAACTTGTGTGTTTTATTTATTTTAAGTATACTTTGACCATGTGTCTGCTTGTCCTGTTAACATATGATTATTAATTTTTGGGGTTTTTTTTAATAGGAAATTAAAAAACAGAGTTGCCGCACAAACGGCACGAGACAGAAAAAAAGCAAGAATGAGTGAACTTGAGCAACAAGTTTTGGATCTAGAGTTGGAGGTATGTTCTGCAGTTTTGTGTTTCTCTTTTTATTAGCCAATATGTAGGCTTTATGATCCAGTAGCAAGGAATGTTGCCTTCATTTCACTTTAACAAGAAATAACCTTACGTTTTGACTGGTATTTAGCAGCAGTCAGATCTGATGGCTAGAAATGTGAATGTCTTTTTTCAGCCCCTTTCAAATTGGTAGCAGTATTCGTTTAATAGGCACAGCCCACACACCCTGTGGATATAGCAGCACTAAAGATGTGTGTAATGTCTATTTACTGATTTACAAGGTGTGACACCTTCCCCCCCCCCCCCCCTTCCTTTTTTTTATTACCTAATGCCCCCTGGGGTGGTCTATAGAGGGTGTTTACACACATTCCAGGTCAAGTTTGTCCACATTCAGTGTTTCTCAATCTTTTTTTCAGTCAAGGCATCCTTTAAAGTTATGATCTTGTGGCACCCTTTAGGATTATGGACCGTCTCAAGGCACCCCATTTTAAAATGTAAAAAACTATTTTAATAGTTTTACCTAATGCAGCAACACCCACACATGTAGGACACCCAATGTTAGAGGGGATATAGTCTTCCAAAGCAAATACATTTTTGCACACTGATACTGAATAGTATTCCAATGTTTCTTCAGTTTCTCTCAGATCATCACTCAGTTAATGCGACCCCATTACTGACAGAGGGGCAGGGGAGGGTCAAACAAGGATGCTGTGCAGGCGACCAACATCCTCCTTATCAACTGATGATGTAATTGGTTGTTAGGATGCCGGTGGCTAGCAGGTCATAATGGTGCACAATGAAAACCTATGGCTTTGTGTAACTAAAAGGCAGGCTTATTCCACCTGCATGCTTGTATACAAGATTTTGGGCAATTTTTAGGCATTCTGCCAAGGCTCCCCTGAAGAGACTTCAAGGCACCCCAGGGTGCCTGGGCACCCTGGTTGAGGAAGGCTGCTCTAATTTTCAACTCTACTAGTTTCAATTCACTACTGTCTTACAATGCTTCATTATACTTTTTTCTCCTTTTATGAGATTCTACAGTTCAAAGTACATGTAGCTTGCTAATGCTGACTTCATTCAGAAATAATCATTTCTTGGCTGTCATGCTGAAGCTTTTAACACCTCCTGCCACAGAAACTCAACTTGTCTTGAGTAGTCCGATTCCAATTATTTAGCTTTCTTTTTAGCTCTGTTTGGTTTAAAAACCATCCATATGTATGCCTGCTCATACTCACATTGGTGGCATCACTCAGGATATTTCCACACACTTAGCAGGCATCCAATCACGAACTAAAGCGCCATGTAAACTGTTGGCACCATATAATTTTTGTATACTAATAACAAAGAGTTCTTATGGAATAAATGGGTGATGACAAGTGGGTTTCATCATCTCCTTAATCAAAGTTCATTTCTATCCCTAGAACCTCAACAATTAGAGCTCATGTCTCCAACCCTAGTCCTTCTCCCAATAATAACTTGTGTGGCCAACCCTAGGCCTTCCCCACTTGTGGTACTAGTACAGTGACTGCTGGAAAAAAATGGTTCTGCCACAGGTGGATACATCATGCTGTGATATACCTCTTCCATCTTTGCACACCCCTAGGGCAGTACAGCGGCTAAGTAGTTAGCACTTCCGCCTGGCAGTACTAAGGTTGTTGCTTCGAATCCCAACCAGGGCACCACCTGCCTGGAGTTTGCATGTTCTCCCTGTGGCTGCATGGGTTTCCTCCTCCTCCTGGGTAGGTTAATTGGCTCCAATTGTCCCTAGTATGTGTATGTATGCATGTGAGTTAGGGACCTTAGATTGTATGCCCCTTGAGGGTTAGGGACTGATGTGAATGTACAATGTATATGTAAAGCGCTGCATAAATTGACAGCGTTCTATAAGTACATGTAATAAAATGCAGTGTTATTTGAAAAAAATACACGTGCAATGCTCCAAAGGAGACTAAATTGTACCATTCTTTTTCTGACTTTTACGTGAGCGTGAACCACCCTTTCCTTGTCATGAGGTCTTCCTCTCCCACCTCTCTTAGTTTGGTGCAGTCATCATACTTTCCCTATAGTAGTTTCAAATTATTACAAACCTTAATTAGTGCCAACTAAATATTGTTTTTTTTGTTTAATATTTTAAACCTCTTTCTGTTAATGCAGTTTATAGAGCATGGAGGTTAGGGAGGCGGTTTTGTGTAATTGACAGCTTCTTTATTATGTTATCCATGCTTGGCGTTAACACATTGTGTTCCTTTTCCAGAATGAGAAGCTCCTGATTGAAAACAAGCTCTTACGAGAAAAATCCCACGGTTTAATAACCGAAAACCAAGAACTACGCCAGAGATTGGGCTTGGATGCCCTTGAAGTAAAAGGGGAAGAAGAGATTGAGGTAATTGTCATAACATGATCCGATATCATCCTGGGCAGGCAATAATAGACTTTAGCTGGGAAGAAATGATATGCATGCAAGCTTATTTAAAACAGGAGCAGAAAGCATAAGGCCAATACCAAAGGGATTCCAATGGTTGATAGGGGTACTTTACACCTTTTCTATTGTGTTGTGTTTATTGATTTTAGCCCATAAATCACACTGAAGCTAGGTCATGGACTCTGAAAGGGGACTTTAATCCCTTGTTAGATCTGTACGAATGTTGCTAGGATTGAAAATCGGCCTTGCCATAATCTGATTATAATAAAGCTTTTGTGGCACGCTACGGAATGTTGAACAGAATTGTCTCTATCAACATTCTAAGGTAAACTACCAAGAACTCAGAAGAGACATTAGTTAGATATTTTTAATTAAAAAAAAAAAAAAAAAATTACTACTCACTGCAGGACTTCAGAACTTTGTATTTGAGTTTGCAAATGATTACAATGTTTGGTTCACAAAGAGTAACCTGGAAGAACAATACATTGTATCAGGTGATTTGATACCAGGCTGTAGGCCATCATTTATTTTATTTACTTATTCATTCCCGTAATGGAGTTAGAGTGTGGGATGCTTCTATTTCCTTGTCTTTACAGGAAGTCAAGTTTTTAGCATTTATTTGCTCACAGGTGTGCCGAATTGAATGGAGGGTGTGTGGAAACAATATTCCATGAAATGCATGCAGTGTTCTTTGTAGCTCTGTATTGTGGCATTGTGAGTTTCTTGAAACTGACTGTTAGTAACAGACACTCACATTTTTGTTTACGGGAAACTATTTTTTGTGCTTTTGGAAGCACAAATTACACAACAGCAGTGGATTTCATGTTAATGCAAGGCTTCAAAAAAATGCATCTATTACCTAGTTACTGCTATTTTATTATGACCGTTATTTAATATCTGCTTGGCTGCCATTGTTGACTTTTTTTTTTTTTTTTAAATGTTTGTATTTCCTGTAGGTTCTGGTTCAGTCCAGAGAAGATGAAGTCAGTCCAGTGGCCGGGTCCGCTGAGTCCGCAGCACTCAGACTACGTGCCCCTCTGCAGCAGGAGCAGGCCCAGACGTCCCTGAACTTGACAGCATCGACATGGATCCTGACAGCCCTGGCTCTTCAGACAGTGAGGTAAGCAGCCAGATTCTATTCTCTAGATGTTCAGGTCCTCTATAAAGTGTAGTCCTGAAATGTCATCAGTAAGAAATGGCCAATAATCATCCATGCAATAACCATGAAGCTGCTGCAGCTTCCTCTTTCATTCAAAAGATATATCTTTCTCTTACAGTAGTAAAAAGTAATTTTTATTTTGTCAGAAAACTGTCACTATTTCCTTTTAATTAGTTCTCAGATTTGTTGGGATTGAAATTTTTGGCAAACGTTTTTCTGACCGTAGATTTTTTTCCAGTAAGTGATGGTAACCCTGATTTACTAAGGAAGTAGTGAATGCAAATGAATTTTCTTCTTATAACCAAGAAAAATGTCAAAACTCGATTTCTGCTGGCACATATTTCAACTTCACCTCGTTCAGTACGATAAGTGAAAAGTCCCTTTTTGTAAAGAAAAAAAAAAATGTCTCCGTTTTGCTAAAAATCACTTTACATTGAACATGCTGTACTCCTAGTAAATTAAGGTGATTATCTCTTACTGGAAAATATCTGCAGTTGGAAATACATTTTGGTAAAAAAAAAACCGCTTTGCTTGTTTAACCTTGCTGTATGAATTTCTACAAGTGGTACTTAAATTTTTTGTTATTTGGGGTGAAAATGAGCAGAGCCTATAGCTACTTGCACTAAACTGTTTCTTGCTGTTGTGAATCTGGGATCATCGCAATGCCATGAAGGGATTTAAATAAATTCATACTGTCTTAACAATAGGTATGAAATGGCCTAATTCATGATGTTTGCTGTAGGGGTGAATGTTACATAATTAAAATGTAATTTTATGCTTAGAGATTGTGAATATTTGATCTGTCTGTTGGGTGTGATTGCAGCATTTTAGATGAATAATGAGACCCTTTATATGGATTCGCAGCCCCCAGCTATTGATACCCTCCAGCTGAGCTATACTGTACAGTCAGCTGCTTAGTTTGGTGACAGGATGCACCAGGGCTTAGTGAAGTAAGAACAGCAAACAAACTGTTAAATCAACAGAGACTTTAAACAATAAGACATTGAAAACCTCACATTTTAAGAATAAGGTGACCTTTTTAAAAGTACCATGAAATGCTTAATGGTGGAATATGGAGGTGATGCCAAATAAAACATTAAACTGCCCTTAACAAATTCTAAGTTGTCCTATAATGTTTGTTCTTTTCAGAACAATACTTGTTTTATCTAAAACAATTACACATTTGTCTCCGCAGTGGACTTTTTTTTTTTTTTTTTTCTTTTGATGTTCAAAGCAGCAGTTTTTTTTTTTATTTACTGTTTTTATATCCTTTGTTTTATGTATATTGGTAGATTATTTTTATCAGTTTAAGATATGTGTTGAGCATTAATTGTTCCATTTTAATATTTTAGTCTGATATCTTGCTTGGCCTATTGGAAAGCCTGGACTCGGAAATCTTACTTGGCTACCATGGAGTGCTGCCCTGGAACCAGCAGCAAGAAGTTAGCGATGAAGCAGATTCCATACCCACCGCCCCATCTTCTCCAGTGGGGACCCCATCAATCAAGCTGGAAGCCATTAATGAACTGATTCGATTTGATCATGTCTACACAAAGCCCCTGTGCTCTGAGCAAGATTCAGAGCTAGGAATTGAGTCCAGTGTAGTCATTAAAACAGAGGAAGCATCTTTCAATACTTCTTGTGTTGCCCCCATCTCCGTGAAGGAAGAGTTCCAAGAAGAAGAGCCCACCCCTGTCCCTGGGATACAGAGCCTATTGTCCTCTTCAGAAAACAACATGGAAAAACCAGGAAACCTGCTGGATACAGGCAGTGACTCTGGCTATGAGGGTTGCTCATCCCCTCTCAGTGACATGTCCTCTCCTTTGAACTGTGACCAGGTCTGGGAGGACTCTTTTACAAGTGAACTTTTTCCTCAGCTCCTCAATGTCCACATGCACCAATCCAGTGCTACTTCGCCCCTCAATGATCCTACTCTCTTCTGGAATCCCAGCCCAGAATTTGAAGATGAACCGTTTTAAATATCAGTCTGTGTTGTCTGACTCCTACGAACTGGTTATATTATTTATACATATCTAAACGTCTATTTTTTAATCTAAAATTATATTGTAAAGTATTGTTAAATGTTAACAATGTAACAAAAATCAAATCGGTGCCATCCAAACAGGTTCTTTAATGAACTGTGCTAATGTTGCTTCTTCAGTCCATGTAAAGCCGTTTAATAACTTTTTAAGTGTTTCCTTTGTAGAACTGATAGAAGCATATTTCATGTAACATATTGTGGAGATCTCTTTGGTTTGGATGTGGGTAGTCACAGCACTGCTTCACTGTAAACCATTCTTGAGTAATTCTCAAAGATATTGTACTGTGGAATCTTTGCTTATCTGGAAAGTCTATATAGATTCCACTACCACCCTTCTTATATTGGTTGTGTGGGAAGTACAACACCTTCAGTTTTTCTCCATGTTCTTGATAAGTTCAAAGTCAAGCATAATCTAAAGAAGCCCTTTTCCACTAACCACAGTCCGAATGGTGGTGTTTCATGTTTAAGTGTTCATCTTCAGATATTTTGCTCAGCGTGAACATAACATTTTGGTCGCTGTGTAAGAAATCAATATGCCTGCATCACCAGAAACTAGGAAAAATTTCAGCACATACACATTTCAATACACAAACTGTCCAGTCACCTGTGAATTTTGGGTACATGAAACAGAAGGAAGTGACCCCTTTTTCCATAACGTGTTTTTTTTTTTTTTTTTTTTTTTTTTTTCTGTTTAGCCTTTTTGTTAAAGGCAATTGTTTTTATTCATTTGGTGAAACAGATGTCCTGCTATATCGGTTAGCTTGCAGGTAGGGGTATTAAGCTTTGAATTGTTAAATTTAGCAATGTGTTTGAATATCCCCACAACTCGGATTTATATTTAGTAAAATTTACTATGTAAATGAATTCATCGATTTTTTTATATCCCTCCCTGTATATGAGTTGCTTCCTCAGTTTTAATATTTAAAAAAAAAAAATAATTAAAAGAGCATTAAATATTTAATACATTTCGTGCGTTTATTCCTGTATAAAATAACTTGGTGCACGTGTGTGAAGTATGAATGTTTGTGTTGGACTTGGACATCTGTATAGGAAGAGCCATCACAGATTGGACTACTTTTTTCAGGCAGTTTAACAGTCTACATTTTTTTTTATCATTGCTAATGCTGTGCAGAAATATGAAAAATTCATACAGAAAAGTCAATTCTTAGGTGAGTAATCGTCCCCCAGCATCATCACAAGTCATTCTCCAGGACAGTTCACTTGAGTGATGGATCTGCAGGAACCACAAGACCTAAAAGCCCTCATATAGCTCCCAGCCCTCACTTCTTGTGGTTCCAGCCTCCTGAATACACTTCTGTACTTGAGTCAGTTTGTAAATTGTGAAAAAATTTAAATAATCTCAAAATCACGAACTGTGCATCCTGGAAAAAAATAAAGAAACATTGCAGTGTTAGTTTACCACTTGCTGACCCTCTCACAGTAAAACATACTGCAAGTGGGTGACAGGTGCAGACATGACAACGTACATGTGTGTTGCCTGCTTTCTTTCAGGTTTAGGGCGTTTTGACCTGTGCTGTGATTGGGCATGGCATGAGTTTGTCAGCAGGTTTTGGCCAATTATTTTACAAATGCACAGAACAGCGATCTGGCTGTTTCTTCTTCCTGGAAAGCAGGGAGAAAAAGCCAGATCTGTGAGTAAAAACAACATGCATTACACTTGTCAGGCACACAGTTTACCCCTTAAGCCCCTTCCCCGCCAGTATAATTAGTACAGTATTTGATCACTGTATTAATGTCACTAGCAACATCAGTGTCGCTAACGGCCAGTGTCTGTTAGTGCCAGATTGTCTGTCACAGTCCTACTATAAGTCACTGATCACTGCCATTACCATTATACTGTCTATAGCTGCGTAAATTCAAATATATATACTATAGTTAGAAGCCTCTATAACTTTCACGCAAACCAATTAATATACACTTACTGGGGTTTTTTTTTTTTTTTTTTACCAAAGACGTAGCAGAATCCTTTTGGCCTACATTCATGAAGATTTTTTTTTTTATATATTTTATTGGATATGTTTTATAACCGTAAGTAAAAATATTTTTTTCCTGCTTTTTCTATCTTTCTTTGTTTATATAATAATAATAATAAAAAAAAAACAAGGGTAATCAAATACCAGCAAAAAGTGTGTGGAAAACAATATAAATTTCATTTGGGTACAGTGTTTCATAACCAAGCAATTGGCAGTTAAAGTAGCACAGTGCTGAATAGCAAAAAAAATGCTCTGCTCATGAAGGGGGTAAAATCTTCCGGAGGTCAAGTGGTCAAAACACAATGTGCATAAACAAAATATGCCAAATACAAGTGAAAAATTGGCATACAAATTAACTGCAAATACAAAGTCCATGCAAAAACTTTACAGTAGGTGCTGGTAGTGAGAGAACCTTGTTATCAATGTTCTTGCTTGTGCCAGGCGGTAATGATTGAACCTCTCCAAGGATTAGATACCGCTGTGAACCGATCCAGCTGCTGGATGTGTACCCATGTATATTCTATGCTATGAACCCGCCCTCTGCATACCTACAGGTCAGAAGATCTTGTTGGGTATACTGGTGTTTCCAGTATTTCCTGCTGGGATCCCCTAGCTGTACAGTAGTCTGACTTCTCTGGTCACATTCCCCATAGTAAATCCCTCCCAGGGTGCCCTGAAGGGAAGTGTTAGAACACTTAAAGAGGGGCATTCATGTCAAGTAGGAAACCTTGACTCCCACAGTAAAATGTGAAGGTGGTTCCCCTTTCCAGTAACACATAAAATAGTTAACAATTTTCTGTTCCTGCATTGATGATTTTAGCCATTGTGATATAATTTCACAGTCATAACCTTGCAACATATTTGGTGATGCTTCATGTTTTTTTTTCATATTGTGAATATTGCAGTTTACTAATTTTGCATTCTCAACATTTTTGTTGATGTGAAATGATGCTATAGCAGTGGCTTCATCCATATAATCCATTCATCCATCCACTCGCTTGAGGTGATCGTAGCCGTATTAGTGCACTTGCAACAGAAAAAGATTGTGTACTATCCAAGATACTTTTTTTTTTTTTTTAATTTACACGAACATGCAATTTTTCAGGACAAGCTGTGATTAGTACCACTTGGACCTTGAAGCAGCGGATACACCTCGACAGCTTGTCCTGAAAAATTGTATCATGGACAGTACTGTTTCTGATCCATCCACTCACTACTTATGTGGTGTTTTCATTAAGACTCTAAACTGACATAAATGTGATGATTTAGTATAGTTAGTATACTAGCCTTGCAGCATTGGGACCCTGGCTTCAGGTCCCATTAAGATAACAATCTAAATGAGCATAAACGTTTATGCAACTTTTATTAACAATTATACATGTAGTATGTGAAGTCTATCCAAATCTAAAAAAGGAAGTTTTGGCTGATGTTTGGCTTTTAGGACTCTATTATACTTGATTCAACTTTAACACACATTAAAGCGGTTTCAACATGTTGTTTTTAATGTGTGTTTGATGCTTCAGTGATGCTTTTTTGAAGCTTGGCAAATGCCCTGTGTGTGTTGATTTTCTATTTGTTTTAAAGGAGCCCAGTAGAACCCTGACTCTTTAGTACCCCCACTCAGCAGATCCCCAGCTCCATTTGAACCCCTGTTCAGCAGATTCCCTGCTCAGTAGTACCCCCATCTCTGCTGATGCCCCACTCAGTAGTACCCCCAGCTCTGCTGATCACCCATTCAGCAGTAACCCCCCAGCTCTGCCAATCATGTTTACTAGTCCTCCTCTCTCTCCAGTCCTTGCCCATCCCACCCCACCCCACCGCTATATTGCACCCATGTTGCCCACCTTGTGGGACATCTGCTAGTTTTACTAGCTCTGCTGTTCCTCTGCCAGTCCTCTCTCTCTGGTCCTCACTCACCTTCCGCTTTAGCATTCCCATGTTGCATACCACGTGCCATCTGTTAGTTGCTCTACTCCAGTCCCGACCCTGTTCACCTTTCTGCTGTCCATGTGGCACACCAGATATGATGTCTGCACCAGACACTTAATATATACACATGAACTGGAAGTGAGTGTTGAGGACATTTTTTCAGTTCACTTGTCTTCCCAGTGCATCCTGGGATATCTCATACCTGCAATGCCTCCAAAACAACCCCGCAAAGACTGCAAGTACTGTAAACCACGTGCCCTCCAGAGGATTTACTCCCCTTCCTGACCAAGCCATTATTTGCGTTACGGCGCTGCGTTTCTTTGATTGACAATTGCGCGGTCATGCAATGCTGCACCCAAATTAAATTTAGGTACCTTTTTCCCACAAATAGAGCTTTCTTTTGGTGGTATTTGATCACCTCTGTGTTTTTAATTTTTTTGCACTATAAACAAAAAAAAACCCAACAATTTTGAAAAAAAACCCCAATATTTTACTAGAGAAACATGCTGCTTTGTACAAAGCAGCATGTCCGTGCTCACAGGGGAGAGATCTATGTTGTTTACGCACAGACTTCTCCCCTTTCACTCTTCCTCAGCGATCACCAGGTGCCAGTGAGGAATCTCCGTCCAGGACCCTGTGTTCGACAGCTGTAGCTGCCTAGGCCGGTACGGGTAGGGAGGCACGTGCACGTGCAGGCATGTCCCCTACCTGGAAATGCGAAATTACGCTTATATACACATGATTTTGCACAACCCTATGCAGTAGTTCTGCTATAGGGCAGTCGGGAAGCGATTAACAAGCTTTGTTATAGACTTATGGAGACTTTGGAGATGCTTTGAAGCACCATGGGATATACTTTTTGAAGCAAAGCAAATACAACAGTGTAAACAGATTTGTAAGGTAACCATTTAGATTAATTTTCAGAACACTTTAAGGCTAGGGTTACACTTATGCAGTTTTCAGTGTGTTTCTTGGTTTGCAAAAATGCACTACAGTCCATTACCATGATTTCCTATGGCTCTGGTTCATGCGCTTTGAGCCGGAACGGTTTTTGGAAAGGGTCAGGGACTTTACCTGCAGCAGATTGCATTTTTGGTTCAATACATTTTAATGGATTGTAAGCTCGTAAGAGCAGGGCCCTCGATCCCCTCATGTTTTGCATTGTATTGGTATTGTTCTGTCACATGTTCTGTCCCCCTTTGTAATGTACAGCGCTGAGCGAACTATTGGCGCTTTATAAATACTGTATAATAATAATAATAATGGAACCGCATAAAAAACGCATGTACATGCGGTTTTTGTGCATTTTTGTTGCATTTCCTGCATGACAACAGACGCCTCAACCTAGCAATATTAACAAATCCCAAAAATGCAAAACACATGAAAAAAAACACATTCAAAATGTGTGCGAAAAAAACACAAACTTTCCTGGGAAAATACTTCAACCGCAACCTACATAGGTGTGAATCTAGCCTAAAGAAGCGTGTCAAATGGCACATTTTGAAGCAAGTGTAAACGAACCCAAAATGGCAAACTAGTGTGAGATGTGAGCTGCATGTGGGGGGTAAACTGCAAGTAAATTACAAGAGGATCTCACAGTCAGTTACAAGGGGCTAGATTATTATTATTATAATACATGATTTATATAGCGCCAACAGTTTGAGCAGCGCTTTACAAAATGAAGGTAGACAGAGTTACAATACAATTTGATACAGGAGGAAACGGAGGGCCCTGCTCGTTAGAGCTTACAATCTAGGAAAAGATGGCAGAATTGAATTACCTAGTCAATAATCCTAGCAAGCATATTGCATCTGCTATATTAACCTCCTCCCATCTGGCCCATGTTGATTAACGGCCGGATGGGAGCATTGCCGATGCGGGTGGATGTTTCTAAATGTCCCCCCACATCCATTGCCCGTGCGCGCTCCCTGGGAGAGCACTGCTCCACGATCAGTTCCTCACTTCCTGACATCAGTGCTTACTACATGTGAAATCTGTGAATGATCACAGAGGTCACATGATACTAGGATATTCACAACAGCCTTGTACCATGTGACAAGCTGTGACCAATCACTGTTGCACCAATTATTCACTTGTTGGGACTGAATATTAATATTGTATTTGTATCTTGCTCAGTATTATCACTTTAAAGATTGCACAATTTATTTTGTCTATTTGTAACCTTAGTCCATTTTTGAAACATATGTGACCAATCACAGCTCGCACAATTTTGCTCAATGGCTGCAGGAATGCAGCCAGAGAGAAGGTGAAATGATTGCTTTTACAGCCTTTATGGATGTAAAAGCAATCAGTGTAAAAAAAGAAAACAAAATATTCATCACCCCCCACAAGTAGTACTGCTAGGATGACACTGTACTGCTAGGATAACAGTATTTAAAAAAAAAATATAATAATAATATGAAAAAATAAAATAAAAATGTAAAACAAAAATTAGAAAAATTATATTTTTTGGTTACAAAATAATTTGGGTTATTTTTTTTTTTACTATAAAGATTGATTAATACATTTTGGCCAAGATTTATGAAGAAAGATTATTTATTTGCAAAATTGTATAAGAAAAACACTTGTTTGAACTTTTTCATTTATATAGAAAAAAAATAAAAATCCCAGTTGTGAACAAATACCACCAAAATAAAGTTTTATCTGTCTCAAAAAAATTCTAAAAACTTAATATGGGTACAGTGTTGCATGATTGCGCAATTGTTATTCAAAGTGTGATAGCGCTGAAAGCTGAAAATTGGCCTGTACTGGAAGGGGGTGAAAGTGTCCGGACTGGAAGTGGTTAAGGTGAATGCCTTCCTTATTTTAAGGAGCCTGATGTAATTGAAGGAACAAAAGTGGAATGGCTTGAAAGAGTAGTTGACATCAGTAGTTGACAACTGAGTGACTGAATAAGGGAAGACACCAGAGTGGGGCAGTCTGATGGAGGAGATTACATCACAGTCATGTTACTGTCACAAGATTGGGCTAAAGCCGCCAAAGGTGACTGTAGTTCTGTTTTTGCTAAGCAACCTGTCCAGCTCAGTTAGTTGGGGTACCCTTGCTAATAATGGTTTACGTGTGACTAACACTTTTATGTATTTATTTTAACTTTAATTTAAACCATTAAAAAGAATGTTTGGAAATGGGGGCAAAGGGATATGGTTACTGGTTACAGTAAGGTTTGGTTTGTACTGTAGACTGCATCAGGAGCTAAGGGTTATGAATAGGTTTGAAGGCAAATGGACAGAGGTTGCAGTTAAGGCTTAAGATGGTAATTAGGTTTTAAATAACAGTTGCACAGATGACCTCCTCTATGTAAAACAGAATAATGTAAAGTGTCTGTTATCCCAACATTTCATATTCCTGGTATGTTATTGTTGTACCATGTACTTGTGTTAAAAAGTATCCTATTCTCTTTGTATTTCTTCCTTTGTGTGAAATAACTGGTGATTATGCCAGTCCCTCTGCTTTCCTATTTCAAATTGACCACGGTATGTCATCCATCCCAGTGTGGTCAGTTTTCTGGCTGTTCTGGCAGGACAACCTGCCTGTCCTTCACTGGTCAAACTTGTGCTGGGACACCCCCAGCACAGCTCTTTACTGGGAAGATCAGCTTATTGCTCTTTCTGCTAACATGCCTTCCCTGTAGTCATCATCCCCACCTCTCTAAGCCACATGTGCAGCTGAGAACAGACATTATGTGATCACTTATTAAAAAAAGAAAAAGAAAGGCATTTATAATGTTTTATTTGCATACACAAATGTGTTGCCTTGCATTTCTATTTTAAACTGAATAAGCTGTTGTACAAGGTGAGGGTTCAAGTATACTTTAACCTCTCTAGCGGTATGATTATGTCAGTATTTCTGTGCTCAAAGCGGTACATTGTTTTCAATGGAAATATGTTGTTTTTTATTGTAGGCCTGTAATTCTTAGGAATAACTCACTGAAATCTGTCCGAACAAGAGTCTAGTAAACATCCCGGGTATGATAAAATTTGAAACACGAAATCATAAATTATAATATAATAAATAATCATAAAAAATAATAATATAATAATACATTTAATTCATTAATGTAATCAAACCAAAAACACTGAAATTTGAAATATAGCGCCAAGTTCACACATCACTGAGCAAAGTCGCAGAATCGTTTTCAGTGTCTGATGACGAATTTCTCTAGCTGGTCCAAAACCGCTTTTTATCTAAAGGGACGCTTTTTGGACGCCATGGACGTTTCTCAGTTTCCAGGCAGAAAGAACAGTCAAAATGCAGGCAGGGCACAGGACAAAGCAGTAGGGACAAAATGTATGTGAAATGGTTTGATACAGTAATGTAATACTATCAGATTTTAGTGTATTATGTGTATGTAAAATTTTGACATTTTTTAATCTCCCGCCATTTCCGTCCCCCGTACGTCCCGACGCTCGCAGGGAACGGAACCCGGAAGACGGATGCTGGTGTTGGCCGGAGGACATGGCCGGGGACGCAGCGGGAGGACAGCGCGGGACCTCGGGACAAGGTAAGTGATCCAGGGATCCCAGAGCAACGCTGCAGTGTAATCCCAAGTGTAGCTCGGGGTTACCGCTTCTGGTACTGAAACTTTACCCCCAAGCTACACTTGGGAATACTGCCAGGGGGGTTAAAGGACTCCAGATAAGGGAAGACTTCCTTCAAATTACTCTGTTCAAGGCTACCATGTTCTTAAGAGGACATGTTTACAATTATGGTGTCACTGTGGTATTGAGGGTGGAATTCTGATGATATAGTGTAGTGTAGTTGTAGTTTACATGACATGCCATTGGCAAGACCTTAAAGCTAGCCATTCAAGGGACCAGACAAATTTTTATCCATGTATCTCCTAGATTGTAAGCTCGAAAGAGCAGGGCCCTTGACCCCCTCGTGTTTTGTTTTGTTACTGTATTGTCTCATGTTCTGTCCCCCACTATTATGTACAGCGCTGAGCAAACCTTTTAGCGCTATATAAATACTGAATAGGAATAATAATGTATGGACACTATGGCTGTACAAAAATTGACCTACTAATTGATTTCTGTACAAACATCCTTTCGGGTTTTCCCTCGCTCGATCTGCACTGCAGGCTATAACCTGCAATGCTGATCAGTGTATTCTGATGGTGTGGAAGTCTTCTCACTATCAGAATACAATAGTTCAGCGGGGAGAATTCCCTCATCCACATCAAGTGTGTGGATGGGGGAATTGGGCCAGTTTTTTCTTCACCTGTTTGATGAATGAAAAAACACAGACTCATCTATGGGCTGTTTTAGCGTAAGCACAGGAGCTGAAAAAACATTTCTTGAGGACAATTTGTGAAATGTCTTTGCATACACCACTCCAACATTGCACACAGTGAATATTTTCCAAGAACTGTCTTGCTGTTTACAAAGCTATTTATTGAACTTTACCCATTTAGCAAGCACAGGCCTGCAATCTGCTGACCCTGGGAGGAGATGCAGATAACCAGGTACATGTAAAAAGCTAACCATCTAATGGAGGTTGTAAGGTTTTATTGCTGTGTGCTAATTAGATCATTTTCTAAACATCTGTTCTCTTCAACTTCTTCTTCTAGAGAAGACCAGTGTATTCCATACAACTGTTTTGAAATCTAGTTTGCGTCTATAGTTTTACAGGAGTAATAGAAATGAGAGTATTCAATGTGTATGTATCAGAATTTTTATGAAGATCATGATAGATACTGTAGATAGATAGTTGCGTTAAGATGCAAATAAACTGTTCAATTACCGCACAGATTAGGCATAACCTACTGAGCTGAGATGAATAAACATTTGAGGTTTTTTTTATTGTGGTCATTGACCCCAATGGGTAAATGTTAGCTCACTTCCTGCCCCTGTGACAACAGGATAAGGAATGGTGGGAAGGATGGGATGTTGTCACCTTGTACCCACATTGGTAAGATTTCTTATTGCCTCCTGTTCTGACAGGAATTGGGGTGAGATCTTCTTAATAGGCACACAGATGGCAATAAAGCCATAAAAAAGCACTAATATTTCCCTGCTGTATCCAAAATGAAATAAAAAGTATTGGCTGGGGTTATGCTGATTATGACTGTGCCTGAATGCTGCTAGCAGTAGATACTGCCTAGGACAGGGGTCTCAAAACTTTCTAAATAAAGAGCCAGTTTACTGTCCTTCAGACTTTAGGGGGGCCTGAATATGGCCTGTGTATATAGAAAATGTCCTGCTGTCAGTGGGAATAAACAATGCCCCATCATTAGTGTCAGTGGAAGGAATAATGCCCCATCATTGGTTTCTGAGGAGGAATAGTGCCCCATCATTGGTATAAGTGTGAGAAATAGTGCCCCATCATTGGTGTTAGTGGGGGGGGGGGATAGTACCCCATCTTTGGTATCGGGGGGGTATAGTACCCCATCTTTGGTGTCAATGGGTAGAATAGTGCCCCATCATTGGTGTCAGTGGGAGGAATAGTGCCCCATCATTGGTGCCATAGGCAGGAATTGTCCCCATTGTTGGTGTCAGTAAGAGGAATAGCGCCTCAAGGGCGATATAAATTCAAGCAAAGGGCTGCATCCGGCCCCCGGGCTACAGTTTAGAGACCACTGGCCTAGGATATCTAACCACCAAAACAGAAAAGAAAACAGAGCCTTAGAGATATCCACAAGTGTCAGTCATTATTAAGCTACCTCTGCTCTTATATCCCTTTGTTATTCTAAAATTTGGGGACCAGGGTGCCTACTGATTTGGGCCGGTATCTATCTGAGAACATTGGATAAAAGAGAGATACCCGCCCCTAGGTGCCGCCAAAATGTGAATAGGCCTTAATTTTCCATTTCAACAACTAGACATGTCAGACTATACAGTCTCCATAAAATAAATGTTTACGTGTGAATGGGCCTTAAAAAAAAAATCCATTGAAAAGTCCTTCCAAAAAACCCTCTGAATGCTTATTTCTCCAGCAAGCAGCAAATTGGAACATCATTGTCTTCAAGTGCTACCTCATTTAAATAAGAACTAAGGGCTCATTCAAACAGTCACAGAGGCAATACAGTTCATCCCCGCCAGGTGACAGCCCCTCTCTGACATGTTTCACCTTTATGGACTTAGTCATAGAAATGGACTTAGGACTAAGCATGTAAGGGTGACACGTGTCGGAGAGGGGAGGTCCTCTGTTGGCAATGAACTGTTTGCTTTATGGTTAAATAAAAATTGACTGAGACAAATTACATCAATGATGTGTGGCTTCGTCTTTTCAGGAGTTTCAAATCAATGACAGATGCTGAGGCTGTAAATACATCTGAGATATGACATGCGTATAGGAAAGGATGAGTAACTCTGGACATAAACTCCAGGCCCTCTCCTCTATCCCTGTGTGCATGTATCCACTTGGAAGTGCATACAGCCATGAAATCTGCCAGTGTTGGAATAAAATGTTCATATATTTTGTGCAACAACTACTGTACATCAGTATAAGTATTCAGTAGCGATATAGTCTTCAACCAGTAGGTGGCAGTGTTTATAAAATTGTAGCAACATCTATGGTAAACGCTATGTCTTTTCTCTATAAAAAAAGTTCCTGTTTTCTGTTTGCAGAGAAGCAGCAGATAAACACATATGGATTGTGCACAGCCTGTTCTCTAGGGCAGAATCTCTAACTGTCAGCCTGTCATTCATTTGTACAGGCCGCTGGCCACAGTTGTATGAAAACATATGTGACTCCTGGGTGCAGATATACCCTGTATTCTGGCATTGTACTGCCATCTGTGCCTGTGTGAACCAGTCCAAAGCCACAATCAAAGAAGTCGTATCTTTTAACTCCTTCCTGCTGGCTGCATGCATATATGCAGCTTCTCGGTGGGTGGGCCTTAACACTGAGAGGCCACATATATGCACACCCAAAAAACAGAACTGTGCCCAAAGTGCGCACCATGCACAGTTACGAAAAGCTCTAAATCTCTACTTGCGATCTGGAGCTTTCCAATCATGTGACCGCTGTGAAAGCCAATCATGGCAGTCACATGATTTCAAACCCCACCCCCTCTCCCAGCATCTGAAACCCCTTAAAGGGCCAGGAGGGTGCTGGCACCAAAGGGTTAATCATCCCCAGTACAAGTTTCTTTGGGTCAGAAAAGACAATTCTTTTTTTTCCAACACATTTCTAGCAAGAGTCTCACTATAGCGGACAGATTTTTAGTGGTAAAATCAAGTTCAGTAAACACCTTTACAAGCCAGCATCAATGTTTACAGCATTTCATTCAGTTGCCCCTGCTAATGACAAAGGGCACAATGTGGAAACAGCTGGAGAGCTGAAAGTAAAACCACATTATCTTCCATGACTGATTCTGAAATGAACAGCTGAACCACAAATAAACCGGTACAACATTCATATACAGTACATTACACGTTAGATGCTTCATCTTGGAATTTACATTGCTCTCGTATTTCACTTCCTCAGTTTTGTTTAGCAGTTATTATAAGACACTATCAGATAGCTGGGGATTTTACCAGTCGCCTTTGTGCCAAACTATTTTTTACTAAGGATATTAATTCTTCTTCTGCCTTAAACCAGAGCTCCAAGCAAAGTGTATATTGTCAGGAGCTCAAATAAATGGACCACATATATGTCCTTAAAAGCTGAAAGCATCCTCCATGCTCCTAGTTCAGGATCCGTCTCCTCTTCTAATTATGAAGATGGCATTGATATAGGAAAAATGTCTGTTGGAGTTCAGCTTTATTAGGATGCTCAGAGACCTACAAAGGTGGGCAGATGTAAATACACATCCTAAACTCCCTCAGGAACCACAAACTTGACCTGGCCCAAAATGTTTTCTTTTATATCAAAGGAGGACGGGAGAGGAGGGTATCCAAGTACTGCCAAATCAACAGTTCTGCAAGACAGCACCTGGCTTATGGGATAGGGATCCCCCATAGAGATAAAACTGTAGGCACATCAAGCTGACAACAGCTGAATTTGGTGATGGTCATTTCATATCTAAGGATACTTTCAGTCAACTTTCCTCCAGCCTGCTGTCTCAACAGTAAATGTGCATTAGCATATTGATGAAGTTATCCCTGTGCTCATTCCTTTTAGCTTATTCACATTGCAAAACTGACAACTTTCTACAAAGTCTCCCTCTCTGACTATAAGCAAGGTGAATTATTGTCATGTGGCAGTATATTGGAGTACAGTGAGGCAGATAGAGCTACAAACGTTACCTATAGACATTAGGAGACAGCCCGAAAAAAACAATTAGAGTGGCAAAAATGCCATTTGGCTCTGGCCCATTAGGAAAAGCAGGGCATATCATGGCAGTTGCAAACATAGAGCTTGGATTCAGTAAATAATTCATAGTTGAGCCTTTTAAGAGTAGTCATAGAGGAGGGTGCAATGCACAAGCATTGAAGTAACTTCTTTTAATCGTTCTCTTACCTTTTTGACTGATTATCCCCTTTGGGAGCAGTCAACTTGAAGTGTTCACAAACACACATACAATACATATACAAGGCCCATCTTCTGACTAAAAAAAATCTTTTTTGTTTTGAATCTTAGATCTATGGGACCTTAAATACTCTATGCCACAATAGAAAATATACTGTATATTGACTCATTTTAACAAATCCATGATATTCCTAAAAAAAAAGAATTTTGAGCATACAAATTGCTGTGTCCTTGAAATGAAAAGTCTAAATTGTCTTTTACGAAGACGGCCAAGGCCTGATCTTTGCCCTGGGCTCACTTATATCTTAAAGTGGCTCTGAGCCAAACAAACAGCTTACCAAACATTCTGTGTGCAATGCTACCATTATCCTGGAGAGGAGTTTGCTAGCTGAAAAATCAACCCAACTGAGCTTCTTTTGAGATCCATTGTCTAGGCATTTATGTTGAAGTCTGAAAGAATTTGCACTTGTTTTGTACATAATTTTTTTAAATAATTTATCGTTCAGAATAAACAAAATACATTTTACAGCCCATCTCCAGACCAAAACCCATTTAGCTGTTTACTTTATTTTTACCTTTTATAATTCACTATCTGGTTCCCTTGTCCTGTTTCTGGACACGTTGCTTACTCCCTGGTAGTAACCAACACATCTGACGTCACTGCTCAGATTCTGCTTCTGGATCCTGAGAGCACCCCAGCTGCTGGATATTTATTTATTTATTTCAGGCACCTATATAGCGCTGTCAATTTACACAGTGCTTTACAATTATATATATATATATATATATATATATATATATATATATATATAGTACATTCATATCAGTCCCTCAACCCTTAAGGGGCATACAATCTAAAGTCCCTAACTCACATTCATACTAGGGCCAATTTAGACAGGAGCCAATTAACCTACCAGCATGTCTTTGGAGTGTAGGAGGAAACTGGAGTACCCAGAGGAAACTCACGCAGGCACTGGGAGAACATGCAAACTCCAGGCAGGTGGTGCCATGGTTGGGATTTTAACAAACTGCTCTAGTACTGCCAGGTGGAAGTGCTAACCATTCAGCCACTGTGCTGCATGAAGAAAGATTCTGGCCAGGAATGTCACATGATCATGGATTTAGGTGAGTAAAAGCATTTAGTTAAAGGGAGTGGGTAAAACAGTGTTCAACTTTTAAAATATTTTCTTTAAGGTACCTTTTCAGGTAAATATGAGATGCTGCATATTAATACATGGCATTCCCCTTTTAAGTCAACAGAGAAAGTTTACAGGTCTTTTTCACATGTATAGCTTTATCAATTCACAGTGTGTTTAAAAATCCTTCTGTTTACAAGCTCCATAGCTCAAGCTGCAATCAGCAATGATTAATTCCAGTGACTTATCCCTTATTGTATGGCTCAATCAGACTTTGGGAGCCCCAGGCAGGCAGCCACTGCTGTATTAGATGTTTATTTTGTAAAACTTGTATTGTGAATGTATAGCGTATAGTAAAAAACAAACAAACAAATATAAAGCAACAGTTTAAAAAGATATAAAGATAAGAATTAAAATATAAATGACTCATAATCATTACATTTAAGCTTTACGACACCTATAAAACCCATCATTGCCACATGATCTTGCCAAAATCGGAAAAAAGCAAAGATCTTGTCATGTGTATGGCTTCAGTGCTCACCTTCTACTTTGGTTAGAAATATAATTAATCAGCAGAACTGTGGCTTTATGGTTAGTGCTCCTCCCTTGCAACACTAGGATCCATGGTTAGCATCTTGGCCAGGGCAATATCTGCTTGGAGTTTACAGATCTCCCTGTGCTGGTTTGAGTTTCCTCCAACACTCCGAAGACATGCTGGTAGGTAAATTGGTCCTAGTGTATTCATGTGAGATGGGAACCTTAGATTGCAATCTCCTTGAGGGGTGGGAGTGTTGTGAATGTACAATATGTTAAGTGCTGTATAAATAGTTGGTGTTATAAAAATGCCTAAAAGTAATTAAATACATGAATTGCAGTTATAAAGACAGAGTTTAGATAGCAGTCACATGTTAGCAATCTCCAAAATTCAAAATTATTTCTTTAGAAAGAGAAGCTGGGAACAAGGGGGAGGACCCAGCCAGCAGGGTTATCAGTAGCTTTCCAGCTGGTGTCATAGGTGGCCCACAACACCCCAACCAGGAGATTGTCCTCTTATGTCTATTTGTGCCTTATGCATAGCAATCTGCATGAAATGGCTAACCAATAACAATGGATATAAAGGCATTTGCTGATACTTTAACAAGGGTTTCAATATGTTTATTAAAAAATTCTTATTTTTCGTACATTTTCTCTATAGAAAAGAAAACAGTTGGCTTTCAGTCTTAGATTAGTGGGAAACTCTAGGTGACAATAATCACTCTTACCATTAGAAGTGCCTTTATACCACCTAACTCTCACAGCAATGCAGAAAATGGTCCATATTGCTTGTTTTTATCAGGCTATAGGTTGGCAAGCTAAATGTATCCTTCAAAAAATATATCCTTCAAAAATGTAGGCTTCTGATACTGGCTACTTTAACAATCCTGAACGTCAGTCTCCCTCTCTCTGTCTATTCAAAAATGGAAAGATCAGCATCACAGTGGTAATTATAATTGCCATGGGTCCTGGATTCAACACTAAATACAATGTCTACGTGGTGTTTGTATATCACAATGTCTATGGGTCAAAAAAAAAAGAAAGCAAAACTCATTGTGATAGACTGCCTGACACCCCGACTGAGTATCTCTGCCAAGGTACAGCTTCCTCCTCTCTGGAACCAGAATATAGTAAATTTACCCCAAGCATCAGACAGAATGTTGGAGTAAAACAGGACTGAATTTATTAACAAACAGCACAGCATTTATGCACAAAAACCTTCCCCCTAGACAGGTATGGCCCACATTACAACTCCCAGGAGAAAATTAGATTATATAAACAAATAAACAATCAAACTCAAGAAAAAAAATTGATTCCTTCCCAGCACCTAGCAGTCTGGAAGTGATTAACCACCTCCCGCCCGCCATATAGTAATATGATGGACGCAAGGTGGTTCTCTCGTTCTGGGAGGACGTCATATGACATCCTCCCATTCTCACCATGCAGTGCGGCGATCGGCGGTGCGCTGTGTCCCTCGGACACAGCGGATCACCGATCACGGAAAGAGCCGAAGATGTCATGTGATCAGCTGTGTCCAATCACAGCTGATCGCATGTAAACAGGGAAATGCCAGTTATAGGCATTTCTCTCCTCATGAGCTATCACGCTGACAGCTCGAGAGGAGAGGAGAGCCGGTAATTGGCTTCCGCAGAGTGGACATGTACACTGATCATCAGGGCACTGATGATCAGTGTGCCCTGATGATCAGTGTAGCCCCAGCAGTGCCACCTGTCAGTGCTCATCAGTGCCTTGTGCCAGTGCCCATCAGTGCCACATCAATGCCACATATCAGTGCCTACCAGTGCACATCAATGCCACATATCAGTGCCCATCTGAACTGCCTTTCAGTGTCACCCATCAGTGCCAGTCAGTGCCACCTATCAATGCCAAGCAGTGCCACCTATCAGTGCTGCCAATCAGTGCCGCCTATCAGTGCCAGTCAGTGCCACCTAACAGTGCCAGTCAGTGCTAGCCGCCTATCAGTGCCAGTCAGTGCAACCTATCAGTGCCAGTCAGTGCCGCCTATCAGTGCCATGTATCAGTGCTGCCTTTCAGTGCCCATCAGTGATGCCTGTCAATGCCCATCAGTGCCACCTATCAGTGCCTCCACATCAGTGCCCATCAGTACCACCTACCAGTGTCCATCAGTGCAGCCTCAGTGTCCATCACTGCAGCCTCATTAGCGCACATCAGTGAAGGAGAAAAATCACTTATTTACAAAATTTTATAACAAAAACTAAGAAAAAACTTTTTTTTTTCAAACTTTTCAGTGGTTTTTGGTTTGTTTAAGAAAAAATAAAAACCCAGAGGTGATTAAATGCCACTAAAATAAAGCTCTATCTGTCACAAAAAAATGATAAAAATCTCATATGGGTACAGTGTTGCATGACCGCGCAATTGTCATTCAAAGTGCGACAGTGCTGAAAGCTGGAAATTGACCAGGAAGGGGGTATAAGTGCCCTGTAGGCTTGTGGTTAAACAAAATGAGTGCTTATCATTTAAACCTAATTACAGCAAACAATAGTTGATGCCAGGAAACCTGTAACAGAAAATAAAGTTTCTTAACCCCACATGCTGGAATTCACCCCCTGCACATAACACATCATTCCAGGATAATAGTTCCACTATGCACAGAATGCCAAGGGGTCCCAGAAACAGTCCCTCCAGCCCTGATTGCATGGAAATGGTAGCTGGTATAATTCACAGCCAGCCAGGTACCCAGGGAAGTGATATAATGCTCTTTTGGAAAAGGTTCCTTGTAACCCCAAGAGGGGGGGTCTCCTTAGTCTTGGGTCCATAGTCGGTGGGAAGGAGGCTGGCCCCCAGGAACCTCCAGGAACCCAAGTATCGGTGGTTTCCGTGACACTCATGTACTTTTTTGAGAATAGGGTGTACAGCATAGAGTGACTGATCGCAGAAGTGTGAACAGGGACAATTAGAAAGAATGTGATAAACATTCACTGCACGTGAACCAATCAGTCTAATTTAAAACACATGCACCAGAAAGACTGACCTGCGGTGAATGTTTAGTAAATGTCATGTACTGTATACTGTTTTATAAATGTATCCCACAATGTGATCCAGTACATTTATCTTGCTTCCCATCTGGGGAATTATAGTGACCAGTGTAAGGTTATATGAAACATACAAAAACTTTCTTCAGTGATAAGTCACTCTGGACCCAGGCTGTGATATTCTGCTCTGGACAGCCTGAAGCCATGTGATGGGATGTTCAGAGAAAAACTTTGAAAAATGTCTCTGAACTTCACTAAAAAGGAAATATCTTGGCCAAAGGCAACGTGAGTTCATTCTGAACAAATCTTATGAACGTCAGCAGCTGTTTCAAGAACTGCATGTGCTCAGGGAATTTGACTGCCTAAAAACAACTTATGCTCCTACAGCCTCATACTGCCTTGAGACCTTCTGATCAGGATTAGGAAAAACATTTAGCTCAGTCATTCTGAAAAGTCTTTTTACTGAACTTTAAATAAGCTGTTTTATGTAGTGCAGTAACGCAGTTCCGGCGCCTCCAGCATTGAATGTACAGTATGTAGTAACAAGGGGTGCTGGGGTGTGCTGGAGGTTCTATTGATAATGGTTGCTAGGAGATCTATTGTTGCTGGGGGGTCTATTGTTGCTGGTGGAGGATCCATTGATACTGAGCAATCATTTGTTGCTGGGCGGGATCTACTATTGATGGAGGGATCTATTGCTGCTGGAAGGTCTATTGATGCTGGCTGCTTGGAGATCTATTGTTGCTTGTGGGGTCTATTGTTGCTGGTGGGTAATCTATTGGTGCTGAGTGATCAATTGTTGCTGGGAGGGATCTATTGTTGAGGGAGGGAGATGTATGACGTTGCTAGCTGCCAGAGGGTCTATTGACACTGGCTGCTAGTAGATCTATTGTTGCTGGTGGGGGTTTATTGTTGCTGAGGTGGATCTGTTGTTGCAGGATTATTGTGTTGCAGAGGGTATTTGTTGCTAGGTGGTCTATTGCTGCTAAAGGGATCTGTTTCTGCTGGCTGCAAGGGATCTATTTGACTGCTTTCCTTGTTATTATTAACCACTTTGCGCTGGCGCCTATCGTCCTTTTAAGGGTTTCAGAAGCTGGGAGGCGGGCGGGGTTTTAGGGTCATGTGGGTTAACAAATTCCATACAAATTACTTAGCACCACAAAATGATACTTGGTTCTGTATTCTCTAAAAGGAGCGGTACTGGGAGATGGGTAAGGGGTGGAACCAAGGAATGGTGCTTGGAGGTGGGTAGGGACAAGGGGGGAGTACCTGTACCGAGAAAAAAAGCCCTGAGTGCAATTCATTGCTCTTCACTAATAAATAATTCTTCTATAATTTTCAGAGTTTGTAGGCACCAAGAAAAAGGCAGGAGGAGAAGGAAAGCTAGGAGTATTACTAACAGCAACCAGATTATAAATGCTAATAATCTAGCGAAGGGTTAAAAATGGAAATTATTTGAAAAATTAAATCAGATCTTCAGCCATAAAGTGAATGTGCCTCCTGCCCACCCCTCCTCCACGCCACTACTTGTATAATGGGTTTTTTAAAATCTTTCTACCCTTTTTTTTTCTTTAAAGGATTTAGACCCGCCCCCAAAACATGCCATTTGCCTAGGTGAATGACGTGTACTGTGCCAGCTGTGCCTCCTAAGATATGGATGTCACATATCTCAGAAGACTTTACTGTGTAATTTACAGAAGAGGAAGAAGGTGGGTCTAGTGGTACGTCATCAGGAGGTCTGCCCGCTAAACTCTTCGGATGACGTCGTAGATAACATGGCGGCGCGGGACCAAGCAGTGGCAGGGCATGAGAGGATCTCGGCGGAACAATGCTGGATCCGCTGCATGGTGGGAATAAAAGGAATAAAAAAGGGGGGGGGTGGAGATCCACTTTAAAAGACATCAACTTTATTGTTTACCTCATCAACATTTATAGAATTGCCATTGCCTGGCAATAGAATGGTAATTTCTTCTCTCCAATTACATAATGAGAGATGTAACTCCCTCATCACAAGTCTGAACAGCTTAGCCAAGTTTGTGCACACAGTGCCAAGACCATTCCCTCAAATAAGCGGTCTCATAAAGAGTAGGAGCATGGATGGCCACCTTTTGCAGCTGAGAACAGTGGTCACTTGATCACTTCTACAAAAAAAAGGAAAAAGGCATTTATAATTTTTTTTAAACAGTTACACAAATGTTTTGCCTTGCATTTCTATTTTAAGTTGAATGCCTTGTTTTAAAAGGTAAGGGTGCACATATACTTTACAACAGCGGTCACTAAACATAGAATGTGCCCATCAGAGTGCCCCTTAACATAAAATGTGCCCATCAGAGTGCCCCTTAACATAACATGTACCCATCAGCATACCCCTTATTTTATGTTAAGGGGCACTCTGACAAGCACATTTGATGTTAAGGGGCATTCTGATGGGCACATTTTATGTTAAGGGGCACTCTGATGGGCACAACATAGAATGTGCCCATCAGAGTGCCCCCTTAACATAAAATGTATCCATCAAAGTGCCCCTTAACATAAAATGTATCCATCAGGGTGCCCCTTAATATAAATGTGCCCATCAGAGTGCCCCTTATTTTATGTTAAGGGACACTCTGATGGGCACATATTATGCTAAGGAGCACTCTGGCTGGCCTATTTTATGTTAAGGGGGCACTCTGACAGGCACAAACTGTGGAAAGGGGCACTCTGATGGGCAATATGATGTAAGGGGGTACTCTGATGGGGAAATATGTTAGAAAAGGGTACTTTGAGTGTAAGGGGGCACTCTGACGGGAATACCTGATGTAAGGTGGCAATGTGATGGGGTTACCGTATGTAAGGGGCACTCTGATGGGGATACCTGATGTAAGGTGGCACTGTGATGGGGATACCTGATGTAAGGTGGCACTGTGATGGGGTTACCGTATGTAAGGGGCACTCTGATGGAGATACCTGATGTAAGGTGGCACTGTGATGGGGATACCTGATTTAAAGGGGTACTCTGATGGTTATACCTGATGTAAGGGGGTACTCTGATGGGCACACCTGATGTGATGGGAATACATGATGTAAAGTTGCACTTTGATGGCGACACCTAATGTAAGGGGGCACACTGATGGGCACACCCTATTCGGACCTTGGCCAGAAGAAAATCTTAGTGACCAGACCTCCTTGAATTTTAATTCAATACCCCTGCTTTACAGTGTATTTAAACCTTGTAAAACAACCTATACTGTTAAATATATGGGCAGCATAGTGGCAAAATGGTTAGCACTTCTGCCTGGCAGTACTAGGGTAATTGGCTCAAATCCCAACCATGTCACCACCTGCCTGGAGTTTGCATGTTCTCCTGTGCCTGTGTGTGTTTCCTCTGGGAACTCCGGTTTCCTCCCACACTCCAAAGACATGCTGGTAGGTTAATTGGCTCCTGTCTAAATTGGCCCTAGTATGTGTATGTATGAATGTGAGTTAGGGACCTTAGAATGCATGCTCTTTGAGGGTTAGGGACTGATGTGAATGTATGTAAACTCTAACGAGCAGGGCCCTCTGTTTCCTCTTGTACCAAATTGTATTGTAACTGTAATGTCTACCTTCATTTTGTAAAGCGCTGTGCAAACTGTTGGCGCTATATAAATCCTGTATAATAATAATAATATAGAGTGCCTTGAAGAAGTATTCATGCTCCTTGAAATTTTCTACATTTTGTCATGTTACACCCAAAAACGTAAATGTATTTTATTGGGATTTTATGTGATAGACCAACACAAAGTGGCACATAATTGTTAAATGGAAGGAAAATGATAAATGGTTTTCAAAATTTTTTACAAATAAATATCTGAAAAGTGTGGGTGCATTTATATTCAGCTCCCCTGAGTCAATACTTTGTAGACCGACCTTTCACTGCATTTACAGCTGCATGTCTTTTTTGGGGATGTCTCTACCAGCTTTGCACATCCAGAGAGGAACATTTTTGCCCATTCTTCTTTGCAAAATAGGTCAAGCTTTGTCAGATGGGATGGAGGGCATCTGTGAACAGCAATTTTCAAGTCTTGTCACAGATTCTCAGTTGGATTTAGGTCTGGACTTTGGCTGGGCCATTCTAACACATGAATATGCTTTGATCTAAACCATTCCATTGTAGCTCTGGCTGGAAGTTTAGGGTCGTTGTCCTGCTGGAAGGTGAACCTCCGCCCCAGTTTCAAATCTTTTGCAGACTCTAACAGGTTTTCTTCTAAGATTGCCCTGTATTTGGCTCCATCCATCTTCCCATCAACTCTGACCAGCTTTCCTGTCCCTGCTGAAGAAAAGCATCCCCATAACATGATGTTGCCACCACCATGTTTCACGGTGGAGATGGTGTGTTCAGGGTAATGTGCAGAGTTTTGAGCCACACATAGCTGTTTGCTTTTAGGCCAAAAAGTTCAATTTTGGTGTCATCTGACCAGAGAACCTTCTTCTACATATTTGCTGTGTCCCCCACATGGCGTCTTGCAAACTGAAAACTGGACTTCTTATGGCTTTCTTTCAACAATGGCCAATTTCTTGCCAATTTTCCATAAAGGCCAGATTTGTGGAGTGCACGCCTAATAGTTGTCCTGTGGACAGATTCTCCCACCTGAGCTGTGGATCTCTGCAGCTCCTCCAAAGTTAGCATGGGCCTCTTGGCTGCTTCTCTGATTAATGCTGTCCTTGCCTGGCCTGTCAGTTTAGGTGGACGGCCATATCTTGGTAGGTTTGCAGTTGTGCTATACACTTTCCATTTTCGGATGATGGATTGATCAGTGCTTTGTGAGATGTTCAAAGTTTGGGATAATTTTTTAAAACCTATCCCTGCTTTAAACTTCTCCACAACGTTATCCCTGACCTGTCTGATGTGTTCCGTGGCATTCATGATGCTGTTTTTTCACTAATGTTCTCTAATAAACCTCTGAGGGCTTCACAGAATAGCTGTATTTATACTGAGATTAAATTACACGCAGGTGCACTCTATTTACTGATTAGGTGACTTCTGAAAGCAATTGATTCCACTAGATTTTAGTTAGGGGTATCAGAGCAAAGTGGGCTGAATACAAATGCATGCCACACTTACAGATATTTATTTTTAACAAATTTTAAAAACCATTTATTATTTTCCTTCCACTTCACAATTATGTATCACTTTGTGTTGGCCTATCACATAAAATCCCAATAAAATACAATTACGTTTTTGGTTGTAACATGACAAAATGTGGAAAATTTCACTATGTATATATAAAGTGCTGCGTAAATTGACGGTGCTATATAAATACCTGTAACAAATAAAAACTTTTTTTTTCTTTTTTGTAAGTGATCACATGACCTCTGTTTTCAGCTGCATAGGGGACATAGAGAAGTGGGGTGGAGACACCTTCTGACAATGAGTGGCGTAGCAACACGAGTTTGCACTGGACACAGGCACAGTCCTGTATAAAATGCAGACAGAAATAGGAGCTGGGCAGGAGGACGTGTCAGCAGAAGTCTGACCATTGAAGTACAGGCAGGCTGTGCTCCCACATAGAATGCAGAAAAACAAACTGACCACGCTGGGATGAATGTAATTCTATGCCCTGGCGTGCATGGCAGCATCAGGACTGGCATGACCACCAAACACTTCACACAAAGGAAGCAATGCAAAGAGAACAGGATACTTTTTCATACAAGTACATGGTAACATATCAGAATTATGAAAAGTTGGGGCAACAATCATTTTTACAAAGAGTTGTTCAGGCATAAAACATGCAGCACTCTTCCAAAGAGAGCAAACATAGCAGAGTCTGCTGACAATTAATAAAAGGTCACAAGTCTCTCTGTTAATTAGGAGTGATTGCTGCCTGTTTTATGCTGTGTCTATGACAGACACAGCACAGATCAGTTCAGCAGGAACTGCATGCTTGAGTTCCTCTGCCCACTTCCAGCTCATCTGAGTGCATGAGGGAACTGACAGGGTGTTTACTCTGCAGAGTCAGCCCTGCAGGGTCTGCCGTTTCACATTCTGCAATCCAGATCTGACCTGGTGAGGATCTGTGGCAGTTTTCTATATTGAAAACTGCTTTGATTCCTTTGTTTTCTGTAACAGTGAAGTGGCGAGCGGGCGACCAGATATGATTATTGCACCACATCCCTTAAAATTGCAAATATTCAATAGAGAAGATGAGACTTTCAGGGTGCTTGAACATGAATACCAAATATATTAAAAAGTTATATAATTTTATTTCATATTTTTGTAAAAAACACAACAAGAAAGGAAAAAATACAGAAACATAAAAACAATTTCAGTACTAAGGGTAAAACTGAGATTCAAATCTCAGTTTTACCCTAAGTACTGAAATTGTTTTTATGTTTCTGTATTTTTTCCTTTCTTGTGTTTTTTACAAAAATCTCAGTTTTACTCTAAGTACTGAAATTGTTTTTGTTTCTGTATTTTTTCCTTTCTTGTTGCGTTTTTTACAAAAATACGAAAAAAAATTATATTACTTTTTAATATATTTGGTATTCATGTTCATGCACCCTGAAAGTCCCATCTTCTCTATTGAATATTTCCTTTGTTTGCTAGGTGAAGACCCTGTGCCAGTTTCTATTTCACTCTGTAGTAGAAATTGGTGTGGGTGACACAGAGGGGGTGTAGAAGTACTCACACTGTCCTGTCCTGTTATTGTGGTGGGTTGGTCGTTGCCTTCAGGCCTTACACTGGGCTGGCTCCTTTCTTGCTGCACAGGCTGTTATCCTCAGAGGACGGTGGGACAGTGGAGTTCCTCACTTCCAAGATCCTACCTGTAGATAGGCTCCCCTCCCTGGGGTCTCCTCCTAGGCTCCACACTCCAGCCTTCCTCTCATTCCATCTTCCACCTGACACTACACACTGATCCCCAGGCTCTTTGTTATTTAAGGGTTGTCCATGGTCACATTGCTCAGTCTCCTGCCAGGGCATTGGCCAATGTCCCATAACATACAGATCTGGGTCTCCTCTCCTCCTCCACCCCTATTCCAGAATGTTCTCTCAGTTTCTGGAAAGGTGGGAGGGCTGCAGAAGCCCTGACCTGTAGAACCACCCAGTCTGTCTTGAGGTGAACTCCTGCCTGCCTCACTCACTCCCCGGCTGATTCATTCCAGGCTGCTACCCAGCCTCTAACAAAAAAACCTATCTAGCTAAACCTAGAAGGTGTTCCACTAATTTCAGATAACAGGCCTTAGGACAGGAATATGTGTGTGTGCCGGCTTCAGGCCATGACACAATATCACAGAGTTTCTTTAAAACAAAAGGCAGGTGACTGTCTTATGCAAGACGAAGCAGGGCAGTCTCAGGGTCCACATGGCATCAATAGCCAACCAATGTGGACCCACCTTACATGTTATTCCTATTACACTTGGTGAGACAATAGCTGACAGGCAAGGTCATGGTCAAACAGGAAAAAGATCAGGGCAGGTGGATAACAAGGACCCTGGAGAATCAGGCAAAAGATCAGCGCATGTGGATAACAAGGATCTCACAGAAACAGGCAAAAGATCAGGGCAGGCAGAAAACAGGTATCTGGACCAAAAACCACAGGTACAGGAGCCTGGGAACAGACAGACAGTCTAAGGGTCTGTTCACACTTGGGGGGGGGGGGGTAACATTGGCTGCTGAGCTGTGGTTTAACAACTCCTCTTAAAGGATAAGTTCAACTTTTTGCAGGTAAAAAATGTGCATGTATTATTTTTTTTATTAGGCGCCTATAAAGCATTCAACCCGCAATAAACAGATCCTGGGTGCAATGCAGGACTCTTGCAGACTGTCAGTGTGAGCAGTCTGTTTGTACCTTGTATGAGCAGGCAGTTACACAATGACAGGAAGCATCAATGAACTACCTAGAGTGCTCAACAGCCTCATTGAGAACTACAAAATGACAGCCGCAAAGGCTGTCAGTACTTGTAGTCCATTCATTCACAGAACTCTGAACACAGAACGCGCTCTTTTCAAACAGTGACAGCAAGTACAATGAGAAGATCCCTGACCTGCTGGAACAGGAACATGTTACACCCTAAAAATGAGTGGAACATGTAACCCAAAGATGAACCTAACCTTTAGGCTCCATGCACACTGACTTAAAAAAATGCTGCTCCTAGAAGCAACTAATGTTATCCTAAACACAGGGGAAATTGTACAGATGCTTTGCTTCACATCCAAGGCAAAACGTATAGCCCCTGTCATATCTGGCAGGCAGCACTGCTGCTAAACGTGACCCATTCAGGTAAATATGGCCATGCTGCAATCACCCTGCAACTGCATGCAATGCATGCAGATATGACATGATGGTGCAAGCTTTTCAGGATTAAAACACACAGTGAGTGACATATTGCCTCCCAGCCACTGCTCAACTGACCTCTGAAAAGCAATCTACCGCTGGACAGCAAGGGATACCACTAGCGTTCACACAAGCCCTAAGAGGTTTTTGCTCGGTCAACCCCCAAGTGCACTAAGCTATTTTAAATAATAGCTTAACTGGACATGATGTTGAAGTACTTTTAAATTATATTCTTACCATTCAATCTTAAATCTTCTTCTGCAGACTGTGACAGGCTAGCAAAATACCGCATAGTAAATGCTACACATTTCAGATTAGAGGTGCACTGGAGGTACGTCTCTGGATACACATACAGTGCTACTATAAACTAACTCAATAACCAGACATAGCTGTGTACAGGACCTATGTCTGGTGATCTCACAATGAAAAAATTCAGGAGTCACTCTAGCCTTAGTAATTACAGCTTTCTTAAACATGGTAAACATTAAAACAGATGTCAGATGGTCCCCAGGGTTGCTAGGTAGAGTAGCAGCAATGAAATGCAAATTCTTCTCCACTGGACATTTTATAAAGGGGTGTTGCAGTAGAGACCTTAGAAACACGAGTAACAGACTTAAAAGAAAACAGTCCTTGCTAACCAAGTTCATCGTGCACTCAGGATATTGTGAAATGTATTCATATGTACCTTATGTATACTGTATCTGCAAATCAGAATCTGGATAGTATCAGTAAAACTAATGAAGAATGTTTAATGCCTACTTAAAATTAATGTGTCTGTATACACACAACCAATGAAGAGCAAAGAATTTGATACATTGTAAAGCCGTAAAATTTCAATAGTTTGTTCTCCCTGTTCCTGTGACGGTTTCCTCCGGGTACTCCAGTTTCCTCCAACACTCCAAAGACATGCTAGTGGGTTCATAGGGCCCTGTCTAAATTGGCCCTAGGAATGTGAATCAGGGACCATAGATTGTAAGCTTCTTGAAGGCGGGGACGGATGAGAATATAATATATATATATATTCATAGAGTCAGCACTATATAAGTACCTGTAATAAATAATAATAAATGATAGAAATCAAAAGTAGAATAGAACATCAGGCAAACAGATAAATACACATGAGAAAAGTGTAATATATATATATATATATATATATATACACATACAGTGGGGATCGAAAGTTTGGGCACTCCAGCTAAAATTTTGTATTAATGTGCATAAAGAAGCCAAGGAAAGATGGAAAAATCTCCAAAAGGCATCAAATTACAGATTAGACATTCTTATAATATGTCAACAAAAGTTAGATTTTATTTCCATCATTTACACTTTCAAAATAACAGAAAACAAAAAAATGGCGTCTGCAAAAGTTTGGGCACCCTGCAGAATTTATAGCATGCACTGCCCCCTTTGCCAAGCTGAGACCTGCCAGTGTCATGGATTGTTCTCAATCATCGTCTGGGAAGACCAGGTGATGTCAAGCTCAAAGGTTTTAAATGCCCAGACTCATCTGACCTTGCCCCAACAATCAGCACCATGGGTTCTTCTAAGCAGTTGTCTAGAAAACTGAAACTGAAAATAGTTGACGCTCACAAAGCTGGAGAAGGCTATAAGAAGATAGCAAAGCGTTTTCAGATGTCAATATCCTCTGTTCGGAATGTAATTAAGAAATGGCAGTCATCAGGAACAGTGGAAGTTAAAGCAAGATCTGGAAGACCAAGAAAAATATCAGACAGAACAGCTCGCAGGATTGTGAGAAAAACTATTCAAAACCCACGTTTGACTGCACGATCCCTCCAGAAAGATCTGGCAAACACTGGAGTTGTGGTACACTATTCCACTATAAAGAGATACTTGTACAAATATGGTCTTCATGGAAGAGTCATCAGAAGAAAACCTCTTCTACGTCCTCACCACAAAAATCATCGTTTGAACTTTGCAAATGAACATATAGACAAGCCTGATGCATTTTGGAAACAAGTTCTGTGGACCGATGAGGTTAAAATTGAACTTTTTGGCCGGAATGAGCAAAGGTACGTTTGGAGAAGAAGGGGCACAGAATTTAATGAAAAGAACCTCTGTCCAACTGTTAAGCATGGGGTTGGATCAATCATGCTTTGGGGTTGTGTTGCAGCCAGTGGCACAGGGAACATCTCACGAGGAGAAGGAAAAATGGATTCAATAAAATTTCAGCAAATTTTGGATGGTAACTTGATGCCATCTGTGAAAAAGCTGAAGTTAAAGAGAGGATGGCTTCTACAAATGGATAATGATCCTAAACACACCTCGAAATCCACGGGGGATTACATCAAGAGGCGTAAACTGAAGGTTTTGCCATGGCCTTCACAATCTCCTGACCTCAACATAATTGAAAATCTATAGATAGACCTTAAAAGAGCAGTGCGTGACAGACAGCCCAGATATCTCAAAGAACTGGAAGACTTTTGTAAGGAAGAATGGGCAAAGATACCTCAAACAAGAATTGAAAGACTCTTGGCTGGCTACAAAAAGTGTTTAGAAGCTGTGATACTTGCCAAAGGGGGCAGTACAAGATATTAACTCTGCAGGGTGCCCAAACTTTTGCAGACGCCAATTTTTGGTTTCTGTTATTTTGAAAGTGTAAATGATGGAAATAAAATCTAACTTTTGTTGACATATTATAAGAATGTCTAATCTGTAATTTGATGCCTTTTGGAGATTTTTCCATCTTTCCTTGGCTTTTTTATGCACATTAATACAAATTTTTAGCTGGGGTGCCCAAACTTTAGATCCCCACTGTATATATATATATACACACACACAGTATCTCACAGAAGTGAGTACACCCCTCACATTTTAGTAAATATTTTATTCTATCTTTTCATGTGACAACACTGAAGAAATGACACTTTGCTACAATGTGACGTAGTGAGTGTACATCTTGTATAACAGTGTAAATTTGCTGTCCCCTCAAAATAACTCAACACACAGCCATTAATGTCTAAACCACTGGCAACAAAAGTGAGTACACCCCTAACTGAAAATGTCCAAATTGGACCCGAAGTGTCAATATTTTGCTGTCAAAAAGCTCTAATGCTGAAAAACGCAGCACAACGCGGTAAAACGGCGCAAACCAGTCTTTTTGGAAGTTTTTTTACCCAAAAATATTTTTTTGGGTAAATAAAACCACTAAAAACGCAAACGTGGAAAACGCAGGAAAACACCACTAAACGCAGCAAAATGCTGCTAGACACTAATGCAAAAACGCTAAAAAAAAGCTGAAAAACGTCCAGTGTGCATGAGGACTTAGAGTGTTTTACAGCTACAAAAAACTCCTCTATAAACCCACTAAATCTTGGGGTTTTTTTCCAGCCAAAAAAACGCTGATTACAGTGTATGTGTACATGGAAACATAGGATAACATGCTGGGGAGTTTACTGGCTGTAGAAAAAAAATGTCAAAAGCCAAAAACAGCCGCTGTAAAAACATCCAGTGTGCATAAGGACTAATTGCGCAAGCTGAAGTTAGAAGCTGATTGGCTACCACACACAACTGCACCAGATTCTGAGTGCTCCAGTTTTAGTAAATCTCCCCCACTACGTTTCCTTAATAGTGGCTTTTTAAAACAAGAATGTGATGTCAAAAGGATTTGTGTAAAAAAGTTAAGTGTAGCAGAACACTTTTGGTAGTTGCGTATTGCATTTGTTATATAAGCCTATACATCTGTCCAGAGGGACAACTGACAAGGAAAGAGGGACAGAAGGATATGAGGAACTGTTGGAAATGAGGAACAGCTGGGAGGTATGATACTGCACAACCAGATGACATTTCCTGCTTTAGTTTTGTACTTTTACATTTCTTTTAGTGCCAGAATTCTCCCTAACCTCTTATCTAACCTTAACCTTAAAGTGATACTAAAGTCTTGTTGTTTGTATTTTTTTAAATAACAAACATTTCATACTTACCTGCTCTGTGCAGTGGTTTTGCACAGAACAGGCCCGATACTCCTCTTCTGGGGTCCCCCGCCAGCACTCCTGGCCCTCCCTCCTGTCGGCACCCCCACAGCAAGCAGCTTGCTATGGGGGCACCTGGGCAGGAGCGCTCCCGAGCATGAAGGTAAAAAAACTGGAGCCTTTTGAACCACTTTAAGGATAAGTTAAGCATTTAAAAAAGTAATAAATGCAGATATTTTTGCACAGCATTGCAACCAAAATCAGCAGCAATGTCAGGCTCCTGCACAGTCTCTCTAGCTTTCCTCTAGCTTCTTTTTAGTATCCCCATACGGGCTTTCTATTACAAAGCTGGAGGAAGAATAAATGAACTATGAGCATGTTGAGCAGCACGCTGGCAGCACATTCAAACTGACAATGGCAGACAACACTTTTTTCATTTACAGGTCTGATTAAATGTATAATGTGGTTGTGTGGATGGGACCCCACAGAGCAGTGCTGTCTTCAAAAAGTGACAGTGGTTGTGTCTCATACTTATGGGATCCCCCTGGAACCTGGACATCACTGTAGTACTCAGAGCTACAGAAGGTTTCTCCGCTAGTTTTCGAGTTCCATGCCAAGTGGATGCCCTGCTGCATTGTGAATGGGAAATATTCAGGGATCACTTTGCATTTTCTCAATAACTGCAAATTGCTGTCTGATTGGATGAGGTGGAGAGATGGCATCAGGATTTCTACTTTGTCCAATTAGTGGACACTGCATTCATTGAGAACATTTTTGTGTTCAGTTTGTCCGTTTGTGTTCAGTAATCAGCAGGGCAACCTCTTGGCACTGGACCACAAGTTGACAGCATTTGCTGTAGTAGCAGTGGCCCCTACAGTGATTTACACCTTCCAGGGTATCACGAATCGGGTGAAGACTGGAATGTCCTGCCCAACACTCCTGAAAGTGGAGACAGAACGTGTGAGGGTGAAGAGTGGCACGAGTGCCCGAGTAGCTGGCCGTTGGTGTCCACTCTGTAGGTGGGTGGAGCTGGAAGTCGCAGTCCTTGGATCGGGAAGCAGGAGCAGCTTGGCAGCAGAGCAGAAGATGAAAGTAGGACCAGGAGACAGGCAACATACACTGGTCAGCAAGGACCAAATCGGCAGGCAGAGCAAGTCCATGTCAGTAACAACAGGGCAAAGTGGTGCAGAAACAGCAGGAAAAGGCAAGTGCAGTAAACAGGCCGGGTTCAGAGTAATCAGGTGAACAGAGTTTAAGCAGGAGCAGAAGCGAACTCCAAGGGCAAGCTGGGTCATAGCGGATTAAAGCCGGTATAGCAGATCAGGTCACAGGAACAAGCTAAAGACCATTCATAATGACAGACCAGTTTAAATAGGCCATTGGGTGCCAAGTGTGCACACTAAATAGGATGCGCCTGTGCCCATTTGCACGCTTGCACAATGAACTGGAACAGCACATCTATTGCTTCTTCGCACAGAAGTATGAGCACGTGAGCAGTGCATACGAATATGAGCATAAGCCAGTACTGGTTTTCTGGTGGTAGGAATTTGGTTTCTATTACACAGGGGGATCCCACAGCTATGACACATATGTTGTGCATACCTATATTGGTGTTAGCTGGAGCAATCTATCTATGGAAATATTGCCATACATAGACTTCAGTTTTAACTAATTCCCGCCTGCCCGCCTGCAATGTACTGTGGATGGGCGCCAGCTCTGACTGTACTAACACACACTGATGGGTACGTTGCTCTGACTGTACTAACACAGGGGGCACAGTACTGCTCACCTGCGACTGCTGTGCCCGCCGGACACAGCAGAATGAAGATCTCGGAGAACGGGACCTGGTGATCATGTGATCGCTATGGGATCACATGATCACAATGTTAGCAAAGCTGTTATGAATCAATCTGATTCATAACAGCTCTGCTTCTCTTCCTAGTGAACTGTGATTAGCCCAAAGCTGTCACATGATGCATGGGGCCAATCACAGCACCCTGTACCATGTGACCAGTTCCAGCCAATCACAGATCACTGTCTTGAGCTGTCAAAAACATAACTCATTCATGACAGTTCAGAGTTAGGTTCATGACAGCAAGCTTTGCATTGCAGAAGAAATTGTCTTTATTTATAAAACAAAAAAAAATTCCCTGATCACCCCCCCCCCTACAGTAGTACAATGTTTCTATGGTAAAATTGTATTATTCTGATAAAAGTATCTAAAAAATAGAGCTGATCAGAGACCAGAATGGCTCCAATCATCTCTATAGTCTAAGAGACTGGAAGCTGCAAGCATTTCATCATTTCCGGTTTTCCAGACAGCGCCATTTTTAAATTGGAAAAGCATCTGATCCCACTGATCTTGAGCAGATCTCATTTGTTGCTACATGTTTTTTGGAAAACTAAGAAACAAAACGAAAATGTATTTATTCTTTTCTTTTTTTAAATTCAAAACTCTGTGTCAAAACTGATATCTGCAAAATACTCACCATGCCTTTTATTAAATTCTTTGGGGTGTCTACTTTGCAAAAAGGGGTAATTTGGGGGGGGGGGGGGTGTTTTTACTATCCTGGCATTTTAGGGCCTCTGAAACTGTGATAGGTATTGAGGAAGTGACATGAGTAAATATGCCCTTTGAGAGCCTGGAAAGGGTCAATGGATTTTGGGGGCCTGTATGTAGCTAGGCTGCCAAAAAGTCTCTCCCATGTGGTATCCCCATACTTAGGAGAAGTTGCAGAATGTGTTTTGAGTTGTTATTCCACATGTACCGATGGCATGCATGAGCAATATATTATTTAAGTGACAACTTTGTGGAAAAAAAAAAATTGTCATTTTCAAAAAATTTGTGGCAAAAAATAAAATGTTCCATGGACTCAACATGCCCCTCTGCAAAATTCTTGGGTTGTCTACTTTCCAGAAAGTATTCACAGAGCTTAATTTTTGCTACATTTTGTTATGTTACAGCCTTATTCCAACATGGATTCAATTCATTTTTTTCCTCAACATCCTACAAACAATACCCCATAATGAACTAAAAACCAAACAGACCTCACATCAATATAATCATGTGCATATATATATAGCATAAAATACCATTAATAGAAAAGTCCCAAATTAGTGAAACAAGTGCATGTGCTTGTGCTCGACTTTATTGCAGTGTCTTGGTTCATCAATCATCTAAAAGTGCTCCACTTTGCTCAACAAGGTGCCCCACATGGACTAGAACTCACCCTTAGCCAATGACCATCTATCTCTAGAGTGGTCTGCAACACTTTAGGGACAATCACCAATGAGATAGTTGTCTCCAGATCTCCACAAATTTGAGATAAACATCAGGTTGGATGGGGAGCGTCGGTACACAGCCATTTTCAGATCTCTCCAGAGATGTTCAATCGGGTTCAAGTCTGGGCTCTGGCTGGGCCGCTCCAGGACGTTCACAGAGTTGGCCTGTAGCCACTCCTTTGTTATGTGGGCTGTGTGCTTATTGTCGTTGTCCTGTTGAAAGATGAACCAATGCCCCTGTTTAAGGTCCAGAGTGCTCTGGAACAGGTTTTCATTAAGGATGTCTCTGTATTCATGCTGCATTCATCTTTCCTTCAATCCTGACTAGTCTCCCAGTTCCTGCCACTGAAAAACATCCCCACAGCACGAAGCTGCCACCACCATGCTTCACTGTAGGGATGGTATTGTCCAGGTGGTGAGCGGTGCCTGGTTTCCTCCAGACATGACGCTTGGCATTAAGGCCAAAGAGTTCAATCTTTGTTTTATCAGACCAGAGAGTTTTGTTTTTCATGGTCTGAGAGTCCCTCAGGTGTCTTTTGGCAAACTCCAGGTGAGCTGCCATTTGCCTTTTACTGAGGAGTGGCTTTCGTCTAGCCACTCCACCATACAGGCCTGATTGTTGGAGTGCTGCAGAGAAGGTCGTTCTTCTGGAAGGTTCTCCTCTCTCCACAGAGAAATGCTGGAGCTCTTTCAGAGTGATCATCGGGTGCTTGGTTACCTTCCTGGCTAAGGCTCTTCTCCCTCGATCCCTCATTTTGGCCTGGCAGCCCACTCTAGGAAGATTCCTGGTGCTTCCAAACTTCTTCCATTTACAGATGATGGAGGCCACTGTGCTCATTGGGACCTTCAATGCTGCAGAACTTTTTCTGTACCTTCCCCAGATGTGTGCTTGGATACAATCCTGTCTTGAAGGTCTACGGACAATTCCTTGGACTTCATGGCTTGGTTTGTGCTCTGACATGCACTGTTAACTGTGGGACCTTATATACACAGGTTTATGCCTTTACTAATCATGTCCAATCAACTGAATTTCCCACAGGTGGATTTCAATCAAGCTGTGGAAACATCTCAAGGATGTTCAGTGGGAACAGCATGCATCAGAGCTCAATTTTGAGTATGATGGCAATCGATGTGAATACTTATGTACATGTGTTTTTTTTTCATTTTTTATTTTTAATAAATTGAAAAGATTTAAAAACAAACTTCTTTCACATTGTCATTATGGGGTATTTATAAAAGTGCTCATGCACTATTGGACGTGCAATAATAGGTATGCAAAAACGAAATAAACTCTTCCAGCAGTCCTGTAATTGTGTTGCATGCCACAATACATATAAACTAAAAACCAAACAGACCGCAAATCAATATAATCATGTGCATATATATACAGCATAAAATGCCATTGATAGAAAAGTCCCAGATTAGTGAAACAAGTGCATGTGCTTATTCTCAACTTAATTGCAGTGTCTTGGTTCATCAATCATCTCAAATACGCTCAAATACATCTATACACTAAAACATAAAATATGCAGCGCTAAACCAAATATAAACAAATAAAATGTATATCAAATAAAAAATGCATAATATGCACATGAACAATAAAAGGATTGGTGCGAAAACCAATGGTTGACTCCCTTTGATAATGTGCAATAGACACAAAACGCGTTAGAGAGGTGCCACCCCATATACAGACCTAGTCCACATGGTTCTCACGTCTGACTGGTGGCCATTTTGGATTTCTCTGGAATTTTTGGAATTTTACTATGTAAGTGTATTTCTTGTTTTTATTACACCTTTTGAATAAAATATACTACACTATCGGATACCTCTCTTGGGCTTGTTTACTCTGCGAGCCCCCAAGGTGATTCCTGACACACGAGAGTGCATTACATCCCCCTGGAGGTTGATGACAGAAGGTGATTCCTGATACGAGTGAATGTGGAATATCCTTCTGGTGGCTGCCGACGGTACACCTGGAGACGACACAAATTATCTAGAGGTTGCTGAATTGATGACCATCCTTTTAGCAGTGTCCCTGATCCAGTGACCAGGAGTAGGTCGTTTTACTCCAATGCGCTATCTTTTGCGCTATCGGGTTAGTGCAATCAACAGTCACATTCTATACCACAGATGTCACGGATTTCTCATGTCACCTTGAAAAATCCACTGATGTATTGATTTTGGCACCATTGTCACTATACGCACTATGCTTTGTTTTTATGATATCTTAGCATAATTTCAACCATTGGTTTTCGCACCCATCCTTTTATTGTTCATGTGCATATTATGCATTTTTTATTTGATATACATTTTATTTGTTTATATTTGGTTTAGCTCTGCATATTTTATGTTTTAGCTATTTTATCAGGAGGCTTTTGAGGTTTTGCCTTTTATGCTAGCAGCTTGTATCACTTTCACTACCTTATCCAGCGCTCGTTTTACCCTTCTTTTACCTCTATACACTGATGACAGACTCCATAGTGAAAACACCTCTAGAGCAATCGTTTGCGACAAAACTCCTCCAGAACCTCCACAGTACTCCTCCACCACCACCGTAAAACATCAAAGGGAAACTTCCATAGCGTAACCCCGTATTTATTAGGTAAAAAACATTTAAAATTGCACTTACATGTGTATGGCACTTTAAATCCCAGCAAAAAGCAATTCCTTCTCAGAGGACAAGTGTAGAGCTCTCAAGCCCCGCTCTACATGTTTCGTCGTATGAGCGTATAGAGGTGTCAAGACCACACAGATGGCCAACTTTCCTGCAGGAGAGCAATGCAACATCTCATGTGATATTTGACCTACCATTCCAGGTGGTCAATTATCTGTGGTGAGTGGGGCTCTGGAGGGGGAGCACTAATTGATCACTACGCACAGAGAATTGCTATGGATAAGAAGATTCACTACTGTATTACTTAAAATTCACACCGGATGTGGATGGGGGTTTCTTTGGGGTTTTTTGTAACTTTCACTTTTTTTTACCTGTTATATGCTTGCACAATTATTGGGACTTTCATATATACAGTATATATATATATATATATATATATATATATATATATATATATATATACATTGTTTATACAATTTCACTGTATACACAGTTTCATGGCATTGTATATATGCTATTTTTAGCACTATGGTTGTTTAAACACCTTGTATTTACCTATTGGTTTATTTGGGATTTAGTCACTGGGGAGGAGGGATATAATTGCCAGCCCACGGGGCATTATAGCACAAGCACATTTGTGGGGACACTTTGTGTAGTAGAAGTTCATTAATTTATTTAATTATTTTTTTTATTATTAGTTTTTGGGAGAGGCAGTGCAGCAATTTTTATGTTTGCACTCACACATTTGTTCACCAGTACACATTTGTGATTTTGCTAGCAGCAGCCAGTCTAATTGATCAATCCTCTGCGCAGGTTATACTCACACGCTGTATACCATAGTTTGCAGACGCTATCACTTTCACACAAACTAATTAATATACATGTATTGGGATTTGTTTTACCAAAGACATGTAGCAGAATACATTTTGGCCTACATTAATGACTAAATTTGAGTTTATTGTATATTTTTTATAACCAAAAGTGAAAAATATCATTTTTTTCAAACATTTTCAGTCTTTTTTTGCTTATAGCGCAAAAGCAAAACCCGCAGAGGTGGTCAAATACCACCAAAAGAAAGCTCTATTTGTGTGAAAAAAAGACATACATTTTGTTTGGGTATAGCATTGCATGACCACGCAATTACCAATTAAAAATAGCGCAGTGCTGAACAGCAAAAAAAAAGGCCTGGTCATGAAGGGGCGTAAATTTTCAAGTGGTTAAAGTGCATCAGGGCAAGTGGTTAAAGTGCACATTGAGTTAAGGAGCCCCCCATCATACTGTGTGTATTACTAATACAGTTTTTTAACTAAACTAGAGGAACCCTGGAATCGCTCTGCCTGCCTGGAACCATACAGTTCCCAGCTAGTGTACCCTCTCTGCGTACGCACACTAGTGTTGATGAAATTATTAACTCATTTTGGAGGTAATATTGTGTGCAGAACATAACATGGTAACTTCAAAGGTGGCATCTTAAGCAGCATAAACTCCGCATCCCTTCACTTTTCTGACATTCCAACTGGCGGTGAGAACAAAGAAAATACCCTGATATGAAGGAGGCAGGAAAATGAATCCTCAGCCCTAAATGCACTGAATTGAAGCTTAGGACTAAGGCTCCATTCACACTTGTGTGACTTCCAAAATCAGGTGATTTTCATTGCACCTTTACAGTGCGACTTGATGCGCCTTTTACATGACTTTGGATGACTGCAACATTGGCTTTGACCAAGGATGATTGTGCTGTACAAAGTCGCACATGAGTCGCCTGTACAACATTCAGATGCGACTTTGGAGGGTTTACATTGAAGGCTATGGCTCTCAGGTCACATGAATGTCAAACCAAAGTAGAGTAGGAACTACTTTGAAGTCGCTACAACAGTTGCACAGATATGAATGGTACTTATTGGGAATATGGGGTGCGACTTGTCATGTGACTTTGGACCCCAAAGTTGCATGACAAGTCACACAAGTGTGAATTGACTCTAACTCTCTTCCTTTCCAGCTGGTAAGCTAAGGTTAGTACAAGCTGCTGGTTGAGTCACCACTAAAGTGACTAACTAAAGTGTCTGTCCGTATCCGAAAGCAGTAGTAAAGTTGTCAAACAAAAAAAAGTTCACCTGCAATGTTACTAAACCTACAACAGTAAAATCAGCCTGTATATGCAGTAAAGCATGCTTGTTATACTCACTGTGGATCCTAAGGGGTTAATACTCCACATTGTGTAAAAAGGATGTTTGAGCCTGTCTTGGCTGATCCTCCCCTTTTTCCAGTGTCTCCCACATACTGTATCTCCTAATAGAAAAGAGGCTAGAGACAAGCTGCATATGCTCAGTTTGGTGTGTATTGCTTGAGGTTTTTTTTCTTGGGAGAGTGCATGTAATCAGAACAGGGCCAATCAATGGTGTCCAGACAGAGGTCAGGGGTTCTGCATCCTCCTAGAGCAGAATGAAAACTCCTCCTGCAAGCATTAACCAGTGCTCAGCTGGACACTGATAGAAGTCACAAGACTGCTCTACCTGCTGATGAGAAAAGGTATTTAGCGGTTTATATTTAATAAAATAATTACATTTCCATGTTCTGTGTACTGTGGGAGACCAGATATAGTGAATGCAGGGTCCTTGGTTTAGTAACACTTTAATGCTATATTATGCTAGTATGCAACGCATCCAGTCAGATTCAGATTGGGTATTTTGACAGCCGGTGGGACGGGCTGTCAAAATACAATAGCTATAGGGGAAAATTTGTCCATCAGTGCTGGATGGGGGAATTTGTTCAATTTGTTTCAATAAGCGTATGTCCAGCTTAACAATTCTCTCTTCTGTTTTGGCCATAGATGCTTAGCTGCTGCTGTTAGTTTATCTTAATATGTGCACTTTATGGAGATATTTTTGAAATCTCGGTTTCATTTCATTTTGAAATGTCAGCTTAATTACCATGTAATTCAAAACAAATAATCGCACTCGGCTTAGAACTAAATACCAGGAAGGGAGCTATGTCCTTGATTGGCTTGATACAGGATTAGCTTTACATTACTGATATCAGATAGTGAGTTTCTTCGAATTACACATGAAGGTCAGTTACCACAAAAACTGAATTTTGCTGATTGTTGTTCAAGCTGCAGGAAATTGGGTTAGATATGGGGTTGTTGTGCTAAGACGATGCTCGGCAGAAACCGTTCCAGTAAAATGTCTGAGCACAGAAACCTGGGGAAATAAGAACTCCATAGAGGTCCACAACAGAAGTTTCTTTAATTAGGCATGGCCCAACTAGCCTGGACCCCACACCTATTTATTGTGACACAAATGTACACAAAAGTCTACTAGAAAGAGTCAGTGGTGATCAGCTTGAAAATTGTAGAGGGCACTTTTAGGGATTGTTTATACTGGCGACACTCTCTGAAGAGTGATCTGGATGGTTTGAAAAGGTGAAGAGGCATTATGTTGCCTCCTCTCTGCCTGTTTTAACTATTGCATTGCACGTAATTCATTTGAATGGGTCACGTTCAGCAGGCAGTATTGCCTGCCAAATGCAATGGAGGGATAATTTTTTTTGTGCTGTGATGCAAAGCATGTGCAAATTACGGCATGTGTACAACCCATGTCCTGCCTATGCAGCTCAGTTGGGGGTTATAAAAACACAGCTCAACCAAGTTTGTACCAGCCCCAACAGCAAATGAAAACAAAACATAAATAAGCCTTTTGTGCATGTGTCTGAAGATGCTCCAGATCTTTCACAAACCTAATAACAAGGGCTTTTGTGCTCAGAGAATAGGTGCAGGTTCTCCCCCCCTTCCAAGTCACCCATTGTCTCCACCCCCTATCCAGCTCAAGCACCTTTAAATTGTTCTACGCCCTACTTACCTCCCAATACAGAATACAGAGCCAAGTATTATTTGATGGTGCTAAGAAATTTGTAGATGTTAACAAGACAGGCCGTAAAATAAATCCGCTGCAGCCAGCAACAATAGACTCCCTTCCCAGCAACAATAGATCCCCTCAGAAACAATAGATCCCCCAGCAACAACAGACCCTTTTCGGCAACAAAAGATCTCCCAGCAACATTTGACCCCCCAGCAAGAAATAGACCACCCAACAACAAAACACCCATCTAGCAACAATAGACTCCTGCCAGCAACAAAAGATCTCCCAGCAACATTTGACCACCCCCACCCCCCAGCAAGAAATAGACCACCCAGCAACAAAACACCCGTCCAGCAACAATAGACTCCTGCCAGCAACAAAAGATCTCCCAGCAGCTGGCATCAATAGACCCTCCTTAGCAGTCAATCCCTCCCAGCAACAATTGACCTCTCAACAAAATAAGACCCCTCAACAACACTAGATCCTCACCAACAAAAATAGATCTCTCAGCAGTCAATATCAATAGACCATTACATGCATTCAGTGCTGGAGGTGCTGGAACTGAGTTCCCCCATGTTCCTATTAAAAAAAACCCTGCTAACAACAGTATCAATTTTGTGCTTTTGAGTATTTACAACATGCATCCGAGGTGCAGAAATTACATTAACCTAGTTAGCCTATTCCTATTTATTCCAGTTTCCCCTTAGAAATTTGAAAGTATGTAACCTGCTGGTACTATATATGTGTATGGACACATAATGTGCTTAAGCCACTGTTTACCAACAACATTTTTAAACTGGAACTTGGCTCAAAAAGTGAAATCCCACTGGTTCACTTGCTCCCCCATCCTGTAAATATGTGTAGCGCTAACCCTAAGGAGCCGCTGATAGATTTGGGCCTTCTGCTTTTTTTTTGTCCCTAAACAGAGCTCCCTCCTGTTGACACCACCAAAATATATGTCCATGAAGTCTTCCGTTTTTTACACACCAACTATAATAAAAATGACCAGCTTGTATTGGTTAACAATAAAATGGTAAGGCAATGCAACAGTTTGGAGGTTATACAACAGACACAGTGAATGAACACAGTAACAATACAGTACAGTGAATACACTTTAAGGTGTGGCCGCTTACGTCCTGTAGGACCAAGGGGCATAAACAGTAGCGCTCTGACTAGATCACTCCCCAAGTGTGACGTGTATGGGTGAACAAGAAAACTAAATGGCTAGCTCACTTTTAGACCCTCAGTCAGGAGACTCTAGGTTTAAGGCTAAGAAGTTGTTAGACCACCTGCAAACCAGTATTACTAATAGGATAAACTCTGAGTATGAAACAATCTGAAAATTGATTCTTCTGCCAGCTTAGTTGGGGACCTTACGTTGGTGTGCCTTGCAAGGTGCTGTCCCTTTAAGAGGTGGAATGAACAGGATATTTCACTTTTGAGAGGCAAAGGCACATGTCACTTTAAGAGATAAGGTTGTTGGCACTGTTCACTTTAGGGTAGGGAATTGCAGGCAAAGATTACTTTAAGAGTTGTTGGCAAACGTCAGTTTAAAAGAGTGGATCTGTAGTTCACTTTAAGAGGCAAACTGCATCTTAAACCAGGGGTCTCTAAACGTTCTAAACAAAGGGCCAGTTTATTGTCATTCAGACTTTAAGAGGGCCGGACTGTGGCCAGTGGGAGTGGAAATTTCCTGGCATCAGTAAACATCGCCACATAGGCACCACATGGTACCATTGGGAGCAATAGTGTCCCATTGTTGGCATAATTTGGAGAAATGGTGTCCCATTGTTGATGTCAGTTGGAAGAATAGTGTTTGGTATCAGTGGGAGGAATAGTGCCCCAAGGGCCAGATAAAGGCACATAAAGGGCCGCAGTTTGAGGACCACTGTCTAAATAGTGAAAGCACCTTCCTTAGATGGCCTTGACCGAAGTGGATGCAGCCACATGGAAAAGATTCTGCCTAGCAGAGAGCAAGGGGCTAACTCCGCTCAGCAACCTGCAGGCAGGGATCACGATGGCAGATGAGGGATGGCAGTTTGCAGCAAGAAAGGGCACTGGTGTATTTGTCATTGATAAAGGCCAATGCTGAAGAATGTTTATAAGCTTGAAAAACCTGGCTGGCAGCAAACTAAAACTGGATCAAATGAAAAATTAAAAGCTTGTGAGCTGCTATGTAAGTGATAAATGCTTCTAATTGTGAATCTCCTACACCTAACTCATACTAGTCTGTCAAACCAATACTAAATACCAAAATTGGCGACGCTTCACTTAAAATTACTAGATATAAATAATAAATACATCCTAGTGCTGCTAATAATAATACGTGTCAAAATAATAAAATAAATGGAATGAATCAATCAATATCACTTTCCAAAAGCAATGTCCATATACAAGTCAAAAAAAGACAGAAAAAAAGGTCCATATAACTACTTCTTCAAACGTGGATAGTTCACTTGGAAAAAAATAAAAATAAATATCCAGTGCTTCTTAATTGATTATTTTGTGTGAAAAAAACTCGCATTAGTGTGCTCCCCCACCGGTTGTGCTCTCACCTCAAGTATATGACCAAACCGTTAAGTAAGATCATATAACGCTTGTGTCCCTTTAAATGGGCCAAAGTATGAATGAGATGGTATCTTGCTGTATGGGGTCCTCCTTTGTTCAACCGATAGGCTCTCCCTTCCATGGTGGTTGATACAGAGGAATAATCAGATCATAGTGTGGTATCCTTTTAAAACTGTGTTATTAATAAAAGTAATGCATTCACATATAATCTGTATATAAACCACTTTGTGCACAAAATGTATCCTCCAGATTATTTTCAGTGCTGAAAAACCTAAAATTAGTGTCAGTATGGAACCATTGAGCGTTTTTGACGTGATTCATTTCCCTGATGAAGCCATGTGATTGGTGACGTAACAGATAGGGGAGGGGCTTTGACATCATGAGGCTCGATGGTTCCATACTGGGCGCCTGTATTAAGGCTATGGCAAGTAAAAGTACTTCATACAAAATATTGCAGCGCTTGAATATAAACTCAATTACACATCAATAGACAATCAAAGTGATATAGTGAAAAATAAAAATTAACCACTGCGTGAGGAATAAGAGATGCTAATGATCTACTACCTTACTGTATATACCAAAAAAACAGACCATGTGAACATAAACACATATACAAGTGTTCCACAATAAAGGTTCTATACAAAAAGTCCAAACGGTTGTTGAAAGAGAAGGTCATCCACTGTGCAGAAACAGAGAGTCTAAGGGCAGTGCTGGAAATCCTCCACCCTATATGCACTCAGCAGACCACTGAGTAATAACAGCATGTAGGTCCAACACTCCACCCAAGGTTACAGGCGTACAGCTACAGGCGTCATCCCGGTATCTTCACTTGCAGGCGGTGATGGACTTTTTTTTTTAAAAGCGATCCTTTTGTGCTGTTTGGGTGGAATTTCTAATCTTTTATTGAGGACACAGACAACCATATTCCTGGCTGTGGGAAGACAGCCCTGGACCCCAGGCACTGGTAAGTAAATGCCTGATTTTTAAAATGTAAGCAGCTACAGTATTTGTAGCTGCTGACTTAAATAATTAATAAAGTTGAAGTGCCTCTTTAATGCCTTAAAATGTATTCTGTCAGTTTTACATCTATAAAATGGCACACAATGTAAATACTGTAATCTATCTTTGAATATTTACCTGGTAATGACAACTGTGTAAGCCTCTGGGTCAACTTAAACATACGAGGCCCAATAAACTATTGGTCTTGACCCATTAAAATAACACAGGTTGTGCGCCAAATCAAAAATAAATCACATGGTATGTTTCTGTGGAATGTGATGCTCGGGCAGAAGTGTTTAGTACTTAAAGTAATTGTAAACCTCAGACATAAAATATGAACAAAGCATATCCCTCTATAGTGTGTACTTGTCTCAAGAGCACTAAGTGTCCTTTCTGTCTGCCGCTTTCCCTGCTATCAGCATGAGTCACTTCTGACAAGTTTTCCTGACACCAAGAGAAAAAATGGTGATGGGGAGGGACCTCCAGTAGATTGACAGCCTCAGCTCTATTCCTGTGAGCTGTGTGAAGGGGGTGTGTCTCTTCCCTCCAATCAGCTCTCAGAGCTCTCCTCACTGAGCATGGCAGAGTGTAACTCCATCTCTCCACCCCCCTTTTCCTAAACTTTCAGACAAACTTTAGAATTCAACATTTTGAACAAATGTGGAGGAGAAAAGACTGCAGATAAACAGGTATACCTTATGTAAGAGGATTTGTTTTATCTCTGTGCATCACCTGAGGCCAATCACTTTACTGGGTATATGAAGGGTTTACAACCACTTTAAGCCTAGCAGCACTGTGCTATCAGTTCAAATCCCAACTATCTGCTGGGAGTTTGCATTTTCTCCCTGTGCCTTCATGGGTTACCTCCAGATACTTCGGTTCCCTCCCACACTCCAAAGACACACTGGTAGGTTAATTGGTTCCTATCTATATTGGCCCTAGTAAGTGTATGTATATGATTTAAGGACCTTAGATTGTTAGCACATCGAGGATAGGGATTGATGTGAATGTACAACATACACTCACCGGCCTCTTTATTAGGTACTCCTGTTTAATTGCTTGGTAACACAAGTTGCTAATCAGCCAATCACATGGCAGCAACTCAATGCATTTAGGCATCTAGACATGGTGAAAACGATTTGCTGAAGTTCAAACCGAGCATCAGAATGGGGAAGAAAGGTGATTTAAGTGACTTTGAAACTGGCACGGTTGTTGGTGCCAGACGGACTGCTCTGAGTATTTAAAAAACTGCTGATTTACTGGGATTTTCACGCACAACCATCTCTAGGGTTTACAGAGAATGGTCTAAAAAAGAGAAAATATCCAGTGAGCGGCAGTTGTGTGGATGAAAATGCCTTGTTGATGTCAGAGGAGAATGGGCAGACTGGTTTGAGATGATAAAAAGGCAACAGTAACTCATGTTAATATGGACCAAAATCTCTGAGAAATGTTTCCAACACCTTGATGAATCTATACCATGAAGAATTAAGATTTCTGAAAACAAGAGGGCCCAACCCGATACTAGCAAGGTGTACCTAATAAAGAGGCCAGTGAGTACATGTAAAGCGCTGCGTAAAATGTTGCCACTATATAAATTACTGTAATAAATAAAAAAATTCCAATTTGCTACATGAATAACGCAATTTGTGCGCCATATAATTTAAAAGACTGCATAGTTTTTTTTGTGGATGGAATAGTGTGCCATACTGGCACAGGACTGAATTGAATGACAATATAATAGTAATTGCGTGTGATATACATCCAAATAATTTCAACATTGATGTTTCTGCCATAGTTTTTTGAGAAAACAAATGTTATCTTTTAGTTTCAGACCTCAGAATCTTGCTGTTTGAATACTCATCTCATAGACACCCAAGGAGCGCAAATGCGACTTCACCATTGTGTGACTTATAAACTATGGTAATAGCAGATAGTTTGGCGTACTTTGCAACTTTTCGTGACAAATTTGCACATAATGTTTCTGTTGCAGTTTCTCACTCTGCACCCCTTATAGTTTATGGGGCACACTGTGTTTCGCTGATCACCATATAATCTCTGGGCATGCCAAATCTATGCTTCATATTATTTTAACAGCCGTTTGGCAAAGATGGTAATTGTGCTTTCTGATTCGGAAAACTTTACTTTGTTGATCAAAATATGTACTCTCTGAAAATATACCATTTTACTGAATGACATCACTATGCTGTATTAATATAAAACATTAAATATGAAAAGGGCAGAAAGTGATCAGATGAAACAAATGACTATGCACTTTGATATTTATAGTTAGGCTGCCATCTAGTGTTGGAAAAGCATACACAAAGAAAAATAAAAAGGTACCATCAAGGGGGAAAAAGTGCTTTATCTGTATCCGTTCTTCAAAAAAATCTGTCCTATACAGTCATTTATTTTATTATTTTTAATGAAGAGAAGTTGCAGAAAGATCTTCATCAAGGTGGCATCTATTTTTGCAGCAGTTTAACATTTTTTTTTTTTTGCCCAATTTGAATCTGTATGTGTAGACAGTTTATTTTCCCTGCACATTACATTTGGACCTTTTGTGTGTTCTTAAAATGAGCCAGTACACATAAAATAAAGTAACTACTTGCCTACCGGGCACTTTTACCCCCTTCCTGCCCAGACCAATTGTCAGCTTTTAGCGCTGTCTCACTTTGAATGACAATTGCACGGTCATGCAACACTGTATCCAAACTAAATTGTTATTTTTTTTTAGACAGATATAGCTTTCTTTTGGTGGTATTTAATCACCACTGGCTTTTTTTAAATTTTCTGCTAAGCAAACTAAAAAAGACTGAAAATTTTGCAAAAAAAAGTTTTTTCTTAGTTTCTGTTATACAATTTTGTAAATAAGTAATTTTTCTCCTTCACTGATTTGCGCTAATGAGGCAGCACTGATGGGTATTGACAGGCATCACTGATAGGTACTGAAAGGCAGCACTCACACAGTATATGGCACTGATAGGCAGCATTGAGTGGAACTGTTAGGCGGCAGGAATGGGCACTGATAGCTGACACTGAAAGGCAGCTCTGATGGGCACTGATATGTGGCATAGATGGACACTGACAGGTGGCACTTATGGGGCTACACTGATCATCAGGGAACTGATGATCACTGTACATGTCCCCTTTGAGGAATGCCACTTACCAGCTCTCTTCTCCTCATGCGCTATAACCGGCATTTCCTATTTACATGCAAGCAGCTGGGATTGGACACAGCTAATCACATGATAAAGCCTATGTCATCGACTCTTTACTGAGATTGGTGATGCGCTATCCCTGGTACACAGCACATCACCGATCGCTGCACCGCGCACCCCCCCCCCCCCCCCCCCCCCGGGGCGCATGAGCAGCTAGAGTGGCAGGACATCATATGACATCCTCCCAGAATGAGAGAACCACCACCTGCCTGTCATTTCCTTACATGGTGTGCAGGAGGTGGGTAAAGATAAAGCAGTGTTAACAGTCTAAAATGGATGAATAAAGGAACAGAAGGGCAAATATTTAAGTTCTCTTTGTGAAAATGCTGCTCCAGGCTCTCTTCAGTACCTACCACTTGTTTGAAGGCCTAAGGGTCATATAATCTCTCTCAATCAGTTTTTATTGAAGCTGAACTCCAGTCTTAGCTTTAGTCTTCCATGGTTGTGCAGGTTCCTCTACTATACTAAAGTTGCTTACCCACAGTGTGCATTAGATCTTGTCTCATTTGCAGGCTGGAGGATGTTCAGCATCATTTAGCTCTTTTTTCCCCTGACTGTTCTTTGCATTCATTGGATTTAAATCCTAAGCTTACCTAAGGCAAAAAAAAAAAAAATGACCACAAGGGATATTACTTACCTCTAGTGCAGTGTTTCTCAACTCCAGTCCTCATGGACCCCCAATAGGTCATGTTTTCAGGATTTCCCTCAGATGAAACAGCTGTGGTAATTACTAAGGCAGTGAAACTGATCAAATCACCTGTGAAAAATAATGGAAATCCTGAAAACATGAACTGTTGGGGGTCCATGAGGAGTTGAGAAACACTGCTCTAGTGAGATGTGTCCCTTGAGCTGCTGTGTCCTCTTTTCACCAAAATCTTCTTCCTCTAATGTCTTTAACCCCCACCACTGTTTAGTGTGGTGGTGGGGGGGGGGGGGGGTAAATGAGCTAAGAGCCTGTGATGCACTCATCAAGAGTGCCAGACTATGCCTGCCCTTACCACCCAGTTCATTCATAGCAGCCATTACTGGGACCTATGACTAGAGGGCAGGCAGGTGATTGATAGGCCCAACCCCTACATTCATAGATGGTGGAAGTTTTGTAGTAAGATGTACCAGGAGCATGGCCACAAACACAAAGGGATGGGACCAGGAACTCGGTCATCAGGTTTTTCTCTTCCTGGAATTGACTTGAAGATGTGCAGGACTCCCCCCATAAGTTTCCACACGGTGGAGGCCTTTATCAAGCTGGTACAGAGGGATGTTAAAACAAATTAGTGGCATGGACAATCCCATAGGAATTTATCCCGGGAGGAATGGTTAGCTATTAAAACACCATGTGAAAAAACAATTACATGTAGGGGTCGTTAAAAGTATTACAAACTGCGCTGTTTAGGAGATATCGCCCGATGTTTGTGTCAGTGACTCACGCATGCACGTTTTGTCCTCCACTTAAGGCACACTTGGCAGGCTGTCAGTCTGTGCATCTATGTGCCATGCCTCCGGTAGTATAACTTCACGACAATGCAATCCCACGAGATCCCGATGTTCCTGAAACACCCCATGTGACTAGTTATATCACAGGGGTTGTGAACAAAGACATTCATGGTCAACACAGGGATGATATTGGCATGTCTATTCTTATTGGTTTGCCGGGCTTTGTTGCCAAGGTATACGAAACTGAGGTTTGGTTAACCTTTACTGGGCATGCAAGAGATTCTGGCTTTGCCAGAGAGGAAAGGGCAGAAGTATATACAGTATGAGGCTGGGATTAGAAGGCAACTGCAAACATGGTGCTGGCTTCGGCCTGGACAGATAAAAAAGAAACCAAGCTGCACAAACAGTAAGAAAGATGCTATGAGGCAAATTAGTACCCTGTTGTGTTTATAAATGTTATACATAGTGGCCTTATGATTGCTGGGAATTTTTCTTCAGAGCTTACTACCGCTTTAAGGCAGCTGACAAGGGCAGAGCCACCATGGTGTCGAAGAAATGTGATTACCATGCTGAAGTCATGTGTCAGTTATCAGATAGGAAGGTAAAGTTGAAAGGTGATCCGCTATTGGGGATTAAAGCTAGAATAGACAGGATAATAATGGATGCTTCAGACCAGGGCATCATTGATAAACTCAAAAAAAAAAATCTTGATTACTCATTTTTCCAATAACTCCATTGTTTTTTGTCTCCCTAAGATCCACAAGCACTCCACAAAGCCAACAGGATGTTCCATTGTGGCTGGGAACAATTCAGTCTTCCAGTCTATAGCTAATTTTTTTTAGATCAGATTCTGTGTCCCAAGGTGGCAGGTATGCATTCATTTTTGCTGGATACCACATTTTTTTTTAACCACCTTAGCCATATAGGGACACTACATGAGGGCTGTTTCATATGTAGCATGGATGTGTGTAATTTATGCACCTCCATTCCACATGAGGATGGGCTAATGGTGATAACTGGAGTACTGAATGACAATCTCTACCACGGAACATGCTTTCTTTTTCTTTAGAGCTTTGGGAAATTATCCTGACAAAAAATTAGTTATGCTTCCATGGGGAATTTTACCAGCAATGGCAGGGCACAGTTATGGCTTCCAATGTGGCCCCTAGCTATGCCAATCTCTTTATGGAAGATTTGTATATGGCCACTCATTGGACCCAGATCATATACTGATATGGCTTAGGTACATAGATGATGTTTGCTTTGTCTGGCATGGTGCAGAGGCAGATTTACTTGACTTTAAGCAAGATGGATGCCACCCCACTATCTCTTTCAACTTGGAATACAGTAGGACGGCTACCCACTTTTTGGATGTTCTTGTGATACAGGAAAACAGTGCTTTGCACACAAAATGTATAACAAAAAAAAAAATAATCTACTTTCCATCCACAGAATCACATCAGATACAATGTACCGTGAGCAAACATGGAGAATGTTGGAGGATTTCATACAATGAGGTTATGACAAGGAAGCACTAAAGAGGGCATTCCAACAACCTAGAGATTTGCTTTTGAAATTTTGTAGCATTCCAGCAATATTAACCTTCTCATCTCAGTCTCCCCAAGTACATCTTATTATAAAGAGAGACATTGGCATGCTCTGAGTAGCAACCCAAAACCAACAGATATATTTAAAGATCCTCCCCTATTGCTCATAAAAGATCAGGGAACATTAGATACAGATTTGTTCATGCTGCCTTTTCCATTGATCCTTCAAGCTCAGGCATGAATTGGTTATGCACCCATCAAACACCAAGGTGTATGTACCCACACTGGCTGGGAAGGGGTTACCATTTAGGAATAATCAAGATCTGAATCACAAACATGTACGTGACCCAGCGCAGCAGGCCACTCTGCCACAGTATATCTGCAGTAGGCGTGCATCACTATTAACCCAACCCTGCCCCCTACTCTACCATCGGGGGAGTGCAATGTGGCTTCTTTGTCCTGGGCGCTGGATCACCTTGTCCCACCACTGCTCATCCCTGCTGGTCTACTCATGGAATGCATCTTCAGAGAAAATGCAGGTGCTAAGGCAATGAAAACAGTTCAAGACTTGGAAAGCTCTCGTTATAAGGTGATTTACAAACCCCTTTCTTCTATGGAACCTAGTGACTCAAGACTACTTCCAGACTAACCCTACAATGTACAGTAACTTCACTCCAAAAAGCCAGGCTGATAGCCTGCACCAGATAGCTGCATATGTAAAGACCAGCTCTGGCATCAATGTGGAGAACAATCTTGATTGAGAAGAAAGAACAAAATAGGTTGCACTTTTTTTTTTTCCCTAGCAGAGCTGAAGAAAAAACATCTATGCTCCCAGCAGAGTCGCAGAACACTGAGGAATATTGGTAGTAGGGAGGTTATCCTGGACTGGCTTAGTTTTTTTGTGTGCCGTGTCCAATACTCCTGTATGTGGCAGTATAGCCCAAAACTGGAGACTTCCCGTGTCCCACAATGAACCAAAAAAAGAAAATGCTTTTGGTATATCCAAAATCCTCTGCATTTGCTCATGCAATTTCTGGTGGTAAGGAGGAGGATGCAACAAGTCAAAATATGGAGCCTGCATAGAGTATAATACTTTCCATTTAAGACATTTCAAATACTTATTACTCTTCATACTGTAAATACCCATAAGATTCATATTAGAACTCTGTCAACTGTGAATGTGTAGAAAAATGCATCATCCTTTATGTTATCTATTACTAAGAAATCTGCACTTTCCTCGGTGTCCCTGCCCTGCATTGTTTGAACCTAAGTAATTGACTCCATAATAAGTCTGTGATTTCCAGATGAAACAGGATATACTCCAGTGACTTTCCTGTTAAGATTAGTCTGTTATATCTTACAATATCCTAGTTAAGTTTGGTATGTGCTTTTAGTAATCTCATGTGACATTAAAAGAAAAGTGCAAATATGATTTTTTTTTTTTTTTTTGTATGCCAATCTCATAGTGGCAGGAGCCATGCAGACTAGTACATGTTTGTCCCTGTGTTCCGAGCCAGCAAAAAGGATAAACAGGAATGCTGCCATGATAGAGAGCATTACTTAGGTGAGGTAAATAGCATCTGGAAAACTGATGTTTATTTAAAAAGTGACACTTGCCATTTTTTCATTTGCAAAACTGCATTTATATGTGTTTAGAGGACATTTGTTAACACATACATGCATCTCCTAGATTGTAAGCTCCAAGAATCAGGGCCCTCCTATCCCTCTTGTATTGAACAGTATTGTTGCTGTATTCTCTCCCGTTATATTGTAAAGCGCTGAGCAAACGGTTGGCGCTATATAAATCCTGTATAATAATAATGTAATGATTTTTTGATATTCATGTACAAAGTGTTTAGTTGCATTTAGGTGTTAGGTCCTGGGTGTATAAAATGTATATTTTTTTCCAAACCCATCTAAACTGACTAGAAACTCTAAATGCAGCTAAACCCGATTTAGCCCTGCTTCACCCCTGTTCACCCCAGTCTGCTGCGAGAAAAGTGTCCCTAACCCTATTCAAAAACCCAGTGGCTGAAAATTCATAGATGTGAACGTGTCCCTAGGAAACCATGTTAAATGGACTATAGTGAGTTTCTGCAAAAAAAAAAAAAAAAAAAAGCACTGAAAATGCATAGGTGTGAACCAGGCCTTAAAGAATGAGCATCTAAAAAATGCAGGAAAATATAAAAGTATAAAAAGGAAAACTCTTTTGTTCAGGAAAGTTAAAAGCAGGAGTGCCAGTGTAATGGATGCCTTAAATTGGGAATAAAAGTGCATGTCTTTGTTAATACCACATAGTCTGTAATAAGAAATGTCATTTGCATCCCTTTGCCAAAAACTTACCTAAAATAAAACTTCTACAGCAAGGGTTCCTGAAATGTGAATTTAGCCCTAGGATAGACTGTGAGCCAGTGTCACAAACAGAAAATTGTTCACTGACAGGTTACAAAATGCATCCAGCTGCAGACTTTCGAACAGTGTGTGGCCATCCCTGTTCAGCAAAAGTCAATCATTTGATCAAATTCTATCAAAGAGAAATTTTCTCAATCAGTGGCTGCAGTCAATCAACTGCTGCCACTGTCAAAATACAATGTCCCCTCATTCAGTACCAAAGGGCTGCACATTTAATGTGTTTAATACTTATTTCTGGACACAGTTACTGACTATAGCCTGCTGTCGGCTGACATCACGGAACAGGCCAAGGCTCTGCATGGATCCCAACAATAAAACCTAACAACTGTGCTTTTATTTTCTTCGTCAGCTCATCCCCCACAGTTATTACATTTTGTATCTCTTGACACCCCGTCTTTGGATTTTAAGCTCTAACAAGCAGGCCCCTCTTATTCCCCCTGTATTGAACTGTATTGTACCTCTACTGTCTGCCCTCATGTTGTAAAGCACTACACAAACTGTCAGCACTATATAAATCCAGAATAAAATAATGTCAGGATCCCCCCCGATGCCTGACCAGCAGCTGGTTCAGCTTCTCAGCAAGCCACTGAGAGCCTAAGCCAGCCACTCCCACTTCCTCCACAGTGACCGCTGGAAGGGCAGAGCTGAGAGCCAGTGCCTAACAATCACTGTTCTCTGCTCAGTGAAGACTGAACAATGAACGGTCAATGGTCATGTGATCACTCAGTCTTAGAGCTGACGGTGAACAGCCATTTAGTCGCGTATGTTTCTTTTTTTCAAATCTCAGTCTCCTCTTTAAATCAAGGATAAAAGGCAAACTGGTCTTTTATCTTGTTTTTCCTATTTGTGGTATGCTTTTCCATGTCCTACAGCTTTACTGCCCCAGTGTTCCAGGTATTAAAGACGTATCATTGCAGATGAAATTAAGAGCAAAATGCCATTAATGTTTTAGGAAATTTATTAAAAAACATTATGTTCAGAGAGCAGAATGTGAAAAAACATATTTACATTAATAATTATGCATGCCAGCATAAAAAAAAAACAAAAAAAAAAATATTATATCTTATGTAGTCATTAAATGAAATATCCAACATATCCCATCATAATAAATTGAACCTGTACCCAGAATAAGCACAATAAAAAGACTCTACAACAAGCCCTCTTTCATCTCTGTAGCTATAAGCACTGTGGAAAAATTCACAATAGACATCCCGAAGTCATTTCCCCCCCCCCTTTTACTTTTTTATGAAGGGCAGATCTTCTGAGCAGACTTCTAATGTAAACATATGGTAGAGGATTTAAAGTGACACTAAACAATATCTTTATTCTCCAAAAAAGAATTCATACACATCCACTACTTTATGACCCTGCAATTTATTTTTCATTATATCAAATTGTGTTTTTCTTATAACGTTCCCTGTGAGCTCCCAAACCTCTCGTTTTCCCCTTACTTCCACTTGAAATAGTCATTGCTCATTAGTTGCGGTCATGTGCACAGTAGTAGGTGGGACCACGGAAAACAACTGTAGCCTCCTTATAACAGAAAGTCGGTCCACAGGAGGAAAAAAAAAAAAAGCAATAGAAAGTACTTTTTTAAATTAACAATACATACTTAAATAAATTTTTTTTTTAGTAGAGTTTAGTGTCACTTTAAAGCGAACTATACTCATATAGAATCCAGCAATACGCCTTCCTGGAACTCACCGGTTTCAGGTGGATGGCTTCTGTGTGTCGAACGCAGGCTGCTGTCATTGGCCAGGCAGAGATGTCACTCCTGTGCATAGGCAGACGTTCCATCAGCTTTGGCATTGCCGAATTTGTGCAGCTTACTGTAAAAAAGGAGCAGACAGGCAGGTATAAAACTTTAATGCAGAAGAGACAAAGCATGTTTTTTCTGCATTAAAAATCCTGCCTGCCAATTTTCATTGTGGAGCCTAAAGTTCCACTTTAAGCGGTTAGAAACTGACTGAAACTGGACATCAGAAGACTTGAGATCTTTGAGGATGTGTTACACAGTACAATCAGCTAGAAAGGTCAGGAATTTCTTGTTTTAAAGCTTAGTTACTGTTTGTTAAGCATATGTATAAACTTTAATGTCTGTAATCTTAGCACAAAAAGGATCAACAGAATAAAACTTGAGTGCCTAGTCAAAAACTGCTTCAAAAGAATTACATAGCATATTCTACAACCTTTTCTTCAAGCAAAATGTCTCAATTTAGCATACCAGTTTTACCATGTTAGTTCAAAGAGTAAGCTACAATAAACTCAAGTAACAGAAAGCTCCCACTCTGGAATATGGAGAATGCTGGCTAGCAAACACTAAACTAGTAGTCCCTAAATCCCCATGTGAAACAGCACAGTTTAAGAATGGTGCCAATATAGTAAAGGCTGGAAATCCCAGCCTACATAAGCAAAGAATTTCTCCATTTCATTCAGTCTTTGTTCTTTGGAAAACCTCACACTTCCAGGGAAAAAAAAATAAAAGCGAAAAAAAATAGGGACTACCCCACAGAATCAGTTTTGACACATCAGTCCAAAAGTTTCCAGCTGCCAATGTTAAAAAAAAAACCCAGACTCCTCAAATTTCTTACCATTAAAAAAAAAAAAAAAAAATTTCAAAGTTCCATTTCCTCCTCTTCTCTGCCCCACAAGGGGTCATTATCACAGTCTAAATTCAAGATGTTAGATTTGTCTTCCTCCAGTGGATCTACTTGCCGGAGGAATGGTGTTTTAGGGGTATCTTGTTTGGATGCTTCCGCTTCTTCCTTATGACTACTGGTAAAACTTTGGAGTTTATCAATAAGAAATTCTGGTTGGGGTTTCCAAAGGACAAGCTCCATGGACGGACGATTCCTGCAACACAAATACTTTATTACAGTACCAAAATATGAGAGAATATGCTTGAATTTAAATTAAATAAAAAGTTTTGGAAATTGGGTTCAGAGCAAGTATTGTGTCCTAAAAGATATCATACATTGAGTGTATCCATTTTAACAAGCGTTAGCTCAGTTGTGCGTTATAAGGATAAAAACAATTGAAATAAAGAATAAAATAAATAAATAAAAAAGCTCCTTAAATTCATTTGGAAATAACCTTTGTAAACAATGCTTTGTAGCAGAATCATAATTTTAGTATAATTAAATTTCCACAAGTTTTTATTTAAACAGTAGTAAGACAGACATGTTCTTAGTACATAGCTCATAGACGGTTCGCCTCATCTTAAATGTGACAAACAATAGGGGGGGAAAAAAAAAAAAGTTTTATTGTAGATAAAAAGTTTTTTTTTTTTTAGTTCTTTTACAGTGAATCCAGAAAGTATTCACAATGCTTAACTTTTGCCACATTTTGTTATGTTACAGCCTTATTCCAAAATGGATTACATTACATTTTTTCCTGAACATTCTACAAACAATACCACATAATGACAACATAAAAGAATTTCGTTTTGCAATCTTTGCAATTTATTAAGAAAATCTACATGCACATAAGTATTCACAGCCTTTGCTCACTACTTTGTTGAAGCACCTTTAGCACCAATTGCAGCCTCAAGTCATTTTGAGTATGATGCTACAAGCTTGGCACACCTATTTTTGGGTAATTTCTCTTCTTCTTTGCAGTACCGCTCAAGCTCCATCAAGTTGGATGGAGAGCGTCGGTGCACAGCCAATTTTCAGATCTCTCCAGAGATGTTCAATCAGGTTCGAGTCTGGGCTCTGGCTGGACACTCCAGGACATTCACAGAGTTGGCCTGTAGCCACTCCTTTGTTATGTGGGCTATGTGCTTAGGGTCATTGTGCTGTTGAAATCTGAACCGTTGCACCAGTCTAAGGTCCAGAGTGCTCCGGAACAGGTTTTCACATTGCTGCATTCATCTTTCCTTTGATCCTAACTAGTCTCCCAGTTCCTGCCACTGAAAAACATCCCTACAACATAATGCTGCCAGCACCATGCTTCACTGTATGGATTGTACTGGCCAGGTGGTGAGCGGTGCCTGGTTTCCTCCAGACATGATACTTGGCATTCAGGCCAAAGAGTTCAATCTTTGTTTCATCAGACCAGAGAGTTTTGCTTTTCATGGTCCGAGAGTCCCTCAGGTGCCTTTTGGCAAACTACAGGCGGGCTGCCATTTGCCTTTTACGGAGGAGTGGCTTCCATCTGGCCACTCTACCATACATGCCTGATTGGTGGAGTGCTGCAGAGATGGTTGTTCTTCTGGAAGGTTCTCCTCTCTCCACAGAGAAACACTCAAGCTCTTTCAGAGTGATCATCGCGTACTTGGTTACCTTCCTGACTAAAGCCCTTCTCCCTCGATCGCTCATTTTGGCCAGGCGGCCTGCTCTAGGTGGTTCTAAACTTCTTCCATTTACAGATGATGGAGGCCACTGTGTTCCTTGGTACCTTCAATGCTGCAGAAATTTTTCTGTACCCTTTCCCAGATCTGTGCCTTGATACAATCCTGACTCAGAGGTCTACGGACAATTCCTTGGACTTCATGGCTTGGTTTGTGCTCTGACATGCACTGTTAACTGTGGGACCTTATATAGACAGGTTTATGCCTTTCCTAACCATGTCCAATCCACTGAATTTCCCACAGGTGGACTCCAATCAAGTTGTGGAAACATCTCACGGATAACCAGTGGGAAAAGGATGCACCAGAGCTCAATTTTGAGTGCCATGGCAAAGGCTGTGAATATTTATGTACATGTGTTTTTTTTTCATTTTTAATAAATTGCAAAGATTTCAAGATGAACTTCTTTCACGTTTGTCATTATGGAGTATTGTTTGTAGAATTTTGAGGGGAAAAAATGAAATTTAATCCACTTTGGAATAAGGCTGTAACAACAAAATGTAGCAAAAGTTAAGTGCTGTGAATACTTTCTGGATGCACTGTACATCTTTTAAAATCTGCATTTGTTACTAGAAAATTGCTTAAAGTAATATTAACCGCTTTCTGACCAACCTATAGCAGAACTATTGTTACAGGGCGGAAGGGCTACGCAAAATCAAGCATATATACAAACGTGATTTCGCATTTCCGGGTAGGGGGGTGCGCACGTGCCACCCTACCCACGTCAGCCTTGGCGGCTACAGATGTTGATCACCGGGTCTCAGCTGGAGATTCCCCGCCAGCACCCGGTGATCACCAAGTATCACTGACAGGGGAGAGGCCTGTGTGTAAACAGCACAGGTCTCCCTCCTGCCAGCAGTAACATGCTGCTGTCTTGGCACAGCAGAGAAATACACAGCAGTAGGTTTCCCTAGTAAATCATACAGCACACTGTTAACCCTTTGATCGCCTCAGATGTTACCCCCTTCCTGCCCAGTGTCATTAGTACAGTGTCAGTGCTTTTTATTAGTGTCATTGGCACTTAGCTCCCCCCCAGTTTCAAAATGCCCACCACAGTCCCGCTACAAGTTGATGATGGCCACCATTACTATAATACAAAAAAAAAATCCAGTATATATGCACACCATCATTTGTCGACGCTATAACTTTCACATAAACCAATTAATTTACATGTATTGGGATTTTTTGTTTTAGCAAAGACATGTAGCAGAATATATTTTGGCCTAGATTTATGAAGAAATTTGATTTTTAAAATTTTTACTAGATATGTTTTATAGCAAAAAGTCAAAAATATACGTTTTTTTTTTCTAAAAAATTGTCTTTGTTTACAGCACAAAAAAAAATTAAAAAAAAAAAATAAAAAAAAAAAACACACACACTAAAGTCTTGAGCATTTACAACCACTTTAACAATTCCCAAACCAGGGGTCCTGCAAAATAAAAAATGTTGCCAGATGCAATTTCTTTTTTTGCATGTCACACTATATTTACACAATTGTTTAACAAATATATTTTCAAGAAAAAATGAATGCAAATGTTGGGGTTGTGCCATGTAAAGACACCAAACACGTTGAGCCTTAAAAATCACACACGCCTGTAAAAAGGCAAAAAAAAAAAATCAGTACCCACAATTCTCCATAGGCAATGCTTTAAAAGCCTTTGAAGTTTCTCAAAATAGATCTAACAGCAAATTATGACCTTGGAATTATTGTTCTCAGTGACATTTGCAGCAATAATTGTGCGGTGTAATCGCTGTTTATGTACAAGTGCGTGCTCATGGGCATTCGGGTGTGTGCACAGGGTAACAGAAAGAGGTTTAATTTTATTACTTTTATTTTATTATAAAATTTAAACTAACAATTTTTCATTTAACTATTTTTAATCACAAGAGGACTAGCAAGCCCCTATGTGATAGCATTGACAAGTCACAGGTTATCTTTACAGAAAAATCTGGGGTCTATTAGATTCCTAAGGTCTCCTCTGCCCTTCACCCCAGCTGATAAAATACAGGATTGTATATGATTGGCTGTTTACCCACCACCCACTTCAGCAGCGACTCTTACAGCTCTGAACCCAGAAAAGCTCAGAGCTGAGCACATCTGATGTTCCCTGGTGTGCTCCTGGTCACCATCCTGAGAGCATGTACTATGGTCCTGCACTTCCCAGAGGAGTAGGAGATAGGGTTGCCACCTCATCCCTTTAAAACCGAACACATTAATTATACAGGTTCTGAGGCTAATGTAATGCAGATAAGGCACTAAGTAAGTTTAGTTACCAACCTTAACAAGCCGCAGCACCTGTGTAATTTATGTGTTCGGTTTCAAGGGGATGAGGCGGCAACTCTAGTAGTGGGTGTCTTGTAGTTTCATAACAGTGATCACTTGTTTGAAAGCCAGGAGGCAGCTGAACAAATTGGTAACAATCTCATAGCTGCTGCACCTGTAAACGTGTGTTAACCCCTTGAGTTCCAGGACATTTATTAATGGGCCAGTGGACATCAAGTGGCTAATTACAAGGTTATTGCCAGATCAATATGTCCATGGGCAGAAAAATAAAAAAAACTGTTCTGGTCCATAGGGGGTGTACAAAATATGAAAGCTGAACTTGTTAATTTGTTTTAATGTAAATAAAAAGTAGACATGTTATTCTTCAAATATATTCCATTTAAGATGCCTCAGACATAATGTATAGATAAAGCTATTTGCAAATTTAAAAGTGCATTTAATTGTTTGTACTGAAAAAATGAATACAATTAAAATGAACTGAAATAAAAAATAAAAAAAATCAATCAGCAGAAAAGTAGCAGCTATGAGAAGGAAGACATTTAGTGCAGGGCTGATCAGGGTTAAAGGAATAAGGGGTTAAATAAGGATACATATGAAACACTTATTTTTCTGGTTCTGAAAGGTTACTTTTAAGACTGGTCGCCCGCTCCCCATTAAGGATTGGCACCTTTGGGGAGTGGGCACCCGCAATTGACAGGTACTTGCTCCCACTTCTGCTGCGATCTCCTAGGCGATTGGAAGTGGAAGTTGTCCTCCTACCCTCCCTCATAGTCTTCTGGGACACGTGACCAGTCCCAGAAGACTACGGGGCCATTCAGGAACTGCAGCGCTACTCGTGCATGCGCAGTGGGCACTCGGCTGTGAAGTCGCAACCTGTCACAGCCGGGTGCCCACACTGACGATGCCAGCGCCTGGAACACCAGACAGCTGGTGAAACAGGCTGTGGTGAGGACACCGCGGGATAGGTGAGTGACTGTTTTTTTTTTTTAAAGTCAGCAGCTACAGTTTTTGTACCTGCTGACTTTCATTTTTTTTGTTACAGAGTGAGTGGAACTCCACTTTAACTGATTTTATATGCAGGTCAAAAAGGTCACACCCATGATCTACAAATTAATGAAATTGTAACAATGCATTGATACACTGTATATACTTTGTCACAAAATGACACCTGCAGTCATTTTACACAGTAGGGGCTACATTTCAGTAGCTCCATTTTGACAGCTGGTAACTGTCAGTAATAGCAGCTGCAGAGCAGGACATAGAAGATACATTCTAGAAGCTATGTTTTTTTGTTTAGGATGTATCCGCATGTACATTTAGCTTGGGTTCAGATCTATCCATGTCTGCTTTTGTGTGTTTTTAAGTGTTACTATTCTACTGGGCATCATAGTTCCTGAAAATGTGCAGAAAATATGACATGCCTCATTCTTACCAACCCAGCACATAGATGTGAACAGGCTGCTTGGATTGACTGTATTTTGAGGAAGCATGCATTTCTGTGAGTTCCAAAACGCATAGGTATGAACCAGGCTTAATGGTCCTGAAGTACTTAAAGCATAAAAACAATTCTAAGTAGAGAACAGTGAAAGGACCAGTATAGCAAGGTACACTGGATTCCTACAGCTATCTGGAGTTAAAAATTAAATACTACAATTTGTCCTAAGCCCTGGAAGTGGCACTTTTGCTTAATAGTTTGACCAGCATAAAAATGAATATAAATAAAAGCATGTGAAAGACAGAAAAGAGACAAAAAAGGAATGTTTAACCACTAGCCTACAGGGCACTTATACCCCCTTCCTGCCCAGGTCAATTTCCAGCTTTCAGCGCTGTCACACTTTGAATGACAATTGCGCAGACATGCAACATTGTACCCATATGAAATTTTTATCATTTTTTTGTGACAGTTTTATTTTGGTGGTGTTTAATCACCTCTGGGTTTTTTATTTTTTCTTAAACAAATCAAAAACCACTGAACATTATGAAAAAAAAAAAAAAGAAGTTTTAGTTTTTGTTATAAAATTTTGTAAATGATTTTTCTCCTTCACTGATATGCACTAATGAGGCTGCAGTGAAGGGGAATGATAAGCTGCACTGATGTACACTTATGGCTGGCACTGATAGGCAGCACTGAAAGGCAGCTCAGATGGGCACTGATATGTGGCATTGATGGGCACTTGCACGAGGCACTGATGAGCACTGACAGGTGGCACTGCTGGGGCTACACTGATCATCATGGCACAGCATGACAGCTCGAGAGGAGAGAAATGCCGATAACTGGCATTTCCCTGTTTACATGTGATCAGCTGTGACTGGACACAGCTGATCACATGACCGAGCCGACATCTTCGGCTCTTTCCGTGATCGGTGATCCGCTGTGTCCACGGGACACAGCGCACCGCCGATCGCCGCACGCTCCCTGAGCCGCGCATGCGCGGTAAGAATGGGAGGACGTCATATGACGTCCTCCCAGAACGAGAGAACCACCTTGCGTCCGTCATTTTACTATATGGCGGGCGGGAGGTGGTTAAACAAAATACTTCTACATGTATATATGGTTGTCAGAATACAATCTGTGATATCTGGATCCTTTAAAGTGTATGTAAAGGCAAGCCTTTTTTGTTTTTAGTGGAGAGACAATAGGCTGTCAAGTTTTTACTGCAATGTCCCTGCCAGAGAGATTAACCCCGCTTTCTGTCCTGATGACAAATTGTCACATAGACAGGAAGCAATATAAAATAAATTTGGCATGATCAGGAGAGCAAGAAGAAATGGGGACTTTTTTTTTTTATTTTATTTCCTACTTTGGAAATATTTTCTTATTGTTGCATTTACAGGACAAGACATTAATGGAAATCTACTCAACGGGACAAACACAGCAAGAAAAACATTATGGCCATTTATACACTCTAGGTTTATGTACCTGAAACATTTACAACAAAATCTGAACACAATCTTGGTAAAAGAGATGAAAACGTCACTCAAAAAGGGAAGTACCTTCACACATTTAACACGCTGCACAAGATATCTGCACCTCCCTCCCCTTCCCCAGACGATACTGTGACCTCACCATCATGCAGCGGTCACAAACATGTACACATTGCCCATCTGAATGTGCTCCATAGTGAGATTCATAAGATTTAACTAAAAATATATATCAAAAGACTCACATGGAATCTACAATCTTCCTGGTCAGTGATTCATCCAAGCCTTTTTTCAAGCTTTCTACGAGTACATCAGACATTACAAGTGTTGGTAAATGGTCATTTTTATTTTCTTCTTCTTCACCATCCTCCTCCTCTTCAATGACTAGCCTAAAACAGAAAAAAAAACTGCAGTGATACTTTGAAAAAGGGTTTTTAAAATTTCACAATCCATGTCACTAAAGATTAGAAACACCAAATAATTGTAAGAATGCTGTTTTCCAGTGTACTACTTACTCAGCTCAGTGACATGCAACTTTTTTTTTTTTTTTAGAACCAGAGCTCAATACTGTAGATAACATTATACCTTAAGTGCATTATACTCTCAAGTTGGCCTTGGAAACACTGGTTACTGTGGAGAATGAGAAGATATTGTGCAACGCCATAAACCATCTGTTCATAGAATAGGCACACTGCTAATAATTTGTGAAAGTGGAGCTCCAGTCTCCAGTAGAGGAGAAAAAAAAAAAAAAAAAAAAAAGGCAGAGGCTACAAAAACTGTAGCTGCCGACTTAACAGCCACTCACCAGTACCTCAAAATCTAGCTGGTTCCCGCTGCGCATTGTGAATTATCCCACAGTCTTCTGGGACAAGTTATGTGTCTCAGAAGACTGTGGGTGGGGAGGATATAACTTCCACTTCTGATTGCCTAGGTGGCTGGAGCGGAACTGGGAGTGGGTACCAGTCAAATATCAGGTACCTGCTCCCCGAAAAATATGCCAATCCTTAACAAGGAGTAGGGATTGAGTCCTTAAAGTGGAATTTCCCCTTTTGGATGGAGCTCTGCTTTAATGCCTAAAAAGTGGATGTAGGCAATAGTTACTGGCGACAGTATTTCTAAGAGCCTTTCAGGACAGCACCTGGAGAGAGCGCAGCTCCACCCACAATCACAGGAAACACTGCAGATTTAAAAAGTCCTCCACCATGCCCTCAGTTATTGCCGAGTAGCCCATGACATGCTGGAAAAAATAAGAACACCATGCCAACAACAGAATCACTGGACATAGTGATCATAAGAAAAATAGAGGGGAGTAGCCGCTGCTGTCCTGAAAGGCTCTTAGAAATACCATCACCGGTAAGTCTCACGAAGGTTTTCCCCCTCAATTGCCTTTCAGGACAGCACCTGGAGACGATAACTGAGTAACTTACCCTAGGGTGGGACTACTGCTTGCAGGACCTTCCTGCCGAAAGACTGGTCAGCAGTCGCCAAGTCCACCCTATAATGACGTGGAAAAGCTGGACCATGTAGCTGCCTTGCAAATCTGTTCTGGAGATGCACCAGCCCTCTCAGCCCAGGAGGCCACCTCTAACCTTGTAGAGTGTGCTGCAATACCTACTGGAGAGTCCTTGCCTATTGCTCCATAAGCTTCCTTGATGGCTTGCCTGAGCCATCTACCCAAAGTACTTTTGAAGGCTCTCTCCCCTTTGCAACTTCCTGAGTAGAGTACAAACAGGGTGTTTTGACTTCTTGAACTCTTTCGAGACCTCCAAAAATTGCAAGAGACATCTACTCACATCCAAAGTATGGAACACTTCCTCTCCCGGATTGGCTGGAGCTGTGCAAAAAGTAGGGAATAGGATTTCCTGAGTACAATGAAAGGTAGAAGAAACTTTGGAAGAAACCCAGGGTCCGTTCTAAGGATCACCCGGTCCCAAAAAATAACTAAAAAGGGTTCAGAAATCAACAGCGCCTGGATCTCACTTATCCGTCAAGCTGAAGTGAATGCCACCAAGAAAATGGTTTGTAAAACTAAATCTCATATCGATGCCTCTACTAGGGACTCAAACGGTTTCTTCATGAGGCCCTGTAAAACTAAAGACAAGTCCCATTTAAAAAAAAATATAATTGAAGCCAGCCTAGCCCTGGCCAAGGACTTACAGAAAAAAAAAAAAAATTCTGAATTAGCAGTTCTGTCCAGGAACACGGATAATGCTGCCACTTGAGATTTAAGGGTACTTAAGGTCACTAACCATTCTTTCATGGAGAAATTCCAAGATGGACACGATCTTCGGGAAACTCTTGTCCAAACACCAGAAATTTATACTGCTTCCACCCCTTCAGATATATTGCTTTGGTTACCTCTTTCCTACTTGAAAGTAGGGTGGAAATAAGCTTACCTGACAGCCCTTTTCTTCTTAGATCTTGAAGAACCATGCTGATATTTTGGGAGCGAGTTTGGGCTTGGAGGAAAGATTCAGTAGGGTCGAGAACCAAGGCCTTTTAGATTTGTTGCCTCTTGCTTGAATTTTCAAAGTACCAGAAGAATGAGCTGAAAGGGAGGGAACGCGTAGGACAACAGGTAATTCTAAGGATAAGCTAGCACGTCCAAGCCTACTGCCTGATCTTCCCTGTGTAGGGAAAATACTGGTGACTCGCAAACAGTTCAACCTGAGGAACTTCCCAAGCTTCTGTGATTAACTGGAAAACTTCCTGATTCAGGCTCCACTCGGACTCTACTACCTTTCTCCTGCTCAGAAAGTCCGCCAGTTGATTCTGAGAGACCTTTAGTGCACAGCCGAAAAGGTAGCTAAATTCTGTTCCGCCCAAGACAGGATCTCCAGTGCTAACTCCGGCAGCCCCCTGCTTCTTGTGCCCAGTCTTGAAATGTAGGCCACTGCTGTTATATTGTCTGAGAGGACCTGAACATGCTTGCCCCCTTACTGACTTGTAAAAAAAAAAAAAAAAAAAAAAAAAAAAGGGACCATGGCAGACCCCTTGACAGGTTGGTCGAATCTTGCCACTGCAGTGCTCTTTTTACATTAGAAGGGATCTTTATAGGTCTGTCCAGGGGATCCTGGTATGCCCATTTTTGGAGAGGGCAGAAATGAAAGCTGGCCCACTGGACAGCCAGAATGGAGCATGTGTAAGCAGCCCCAGCATGGCCATCAGAACTGACACGTACAGATTGGACTGAATCCGACTCAGAGCAGCCTGAACTTTTTCTATCTTCTCCTCCGGGAGGAAGATCTTCTGTTGTACGGAGTCTATGGTATAGCAACAAAATCTTACACTCTGGGCTGGGATCAAGTTGGATTTCTCTAGGTTCAAAAGCCATCCCAGATTTTCCAGATGAGTATGAGTTACCTGCAGATTTGACAACACCTGAGCCCTGGATTCTGCAAACAGGAGCAGGTCATCTAAATATGGCACAACCGAAATCCCCCTTAGCCTGAGCGACTCCAGAGCGTCCGCCATCACCTTGGTGAACAACCTTGGATGAAGATGACAGGCCAAAATGGTAGTGCCTTGAATTGCAGGAGTCAGATGGAATGTACTCAGATTGGACAGCCAGGTGGAGAAATCTTTGAGAAGGTTGAGATATCAGAATGCAAAGATAAGCATCTCGAAGATCGATGGTCGCCATGAAGCACCCCGGGTATAGTAGCTTCCTCACTGAAAAAACTGTGTCTATCCTGAAGTGCTTGTACCGAATGAACTTGTTTAGTATCTTTAGAGTCAGAACTTCCCCGAGGGATTCTCGACTAGAAAAATGTGCGAGTATAACCCCCAACCTGTTTGTTCCTTTGGAACCCAGGTAATTACTTTCTGCTGCATCTGTTCCTTCAAAAGGAACATTATTTCTAAAGCCATCTCTTGATCCCTTGGGAGATTGGTTAAAAAAAAAAAAAAAAAAAAAAAAATCTGGTTGGTCCTGGAGAACTCTAGGCTGTACCCTTGGACAATGATTTTCTTGACAAAGGCACTTGCTGTTGCCTCTTTCCACTGTGGGAATAAAGACCGTAGTCTTCCTCCCAGGGAAGAGAATTGTCATTGCCTCTTGGCAGGCCACTCCGGGGGTCTGAAGACTCCCCCTTTCCCCGTTTTTCTGAAAACTCAAACTTCTTCTCTGGCCTTGTTCTTTATCTCTCTGGGTCTGTAAAAAAGAATTAACATTTTTCCTGACTGGCTGTTTCTTCTTTTTTGACGTGAAAGCTTTCTTCTTATCTGCTGTCCTATCCAAAAACAGTCTCCAGATCTGGCCCAAAACAACAAGTCTCCAGAAAAGGAGATCCCACATAACTTGATCTAGGATGCCTAGTCCCCTGACCAGGTTTTGAGCCAGATGGCTCTCCTGGCTGAGTTACCAAGGCAGAGGACCTGGCCAACATCCTGATGGACTCTGCTGATGTGTCTGCCATATATCTTACAGCTTTTAAAAAGGACAAGGAAAGACTCCAAAAGCTCTCCTCTAGAGGTCCCTGCTTCCACGTTCCCTCAGCTGCTCTAACCAGCACTCTAGGTTTCTAGCCACCATTGTGGAAGCCATTGCTGGTTTGAGGTGGGTCAGGGAAAAATCCCAAGCCTTTTTAAAGGCAAGAGTCTACCCTCTTATCCAATGCATCCTTTAGGATGCCCATATCCTCGAAAGCCAAATCTGTGCGCCTGGAAATCTGCGAGAAGGTCACATCCAATTTTGTTTTTTTTGTTCCAGATCAAGGACTTCTCTTCCTCAAAAGGGGAATCTCCTAATGACGGATTTGAAAAAGAAAGGGCCTCTCTCTAATGTTGCCACCACATCTAAGACAATATATAATTATTTGCTCTTCAAAAAAGACAAACTTTAGATGTCATAAACTATATAAATTTTACCTGCTTTCAATATCCCTAATTCTTCTAAGAGCAGTATCAGACTGAGATTCTACTGTGGTTTCATCCATACCCTCAGTGAGGGTTGCCTGCATCTCAGATGATGGTACACAAAGCAATGGAGCTACAGCTTCTTGCATGTCTTGTGAATGGCTAGGTCTCCAGCAGGACTGTAATTCATCTCTGGTATAAGTGGTTGGAGTTTGACATCCTTCATGAACAGGAGGTGCACAGAGCTTCCTTCTTTTCAATGGACAGCTAGAATAAAAAAAAATATAAGTAAAACAAACAAAGCCCATTGTATTTACAAATATTCTCATGCCTGCTATGTTTAAAATAAACCTGTCAGAGAAATCTAGAGGCTTCCATTGCCGACACCCTCAGGTAATCTTTATGTTAAGCAAACTATTGGCTTCAATATCATCACCAACTCAGAACGAGTGTGCAAATTAGGACAGTTTCATTGTTTCCATTAGAAAGAAAATTTAATTTGCTGCACAAAAAAAGAAAACTAAAACAGTTAAAGCAGCCAGCACCAAGGTATAGGGTACACTATACAATCTACCAATATTTGCTTAAGTGACGAAGAACAGAAAAAACCCCACACCTCTGAAAAGTGAAATGACACTCTGAAGAGCTCTTTCAATAGTAAATATTATGGCTCATATTTCTCAGAAGGGTGAACCAGTACTTTAAATAGATAGCTTAATAACCATGAATACAAATACAATATATAATGGAGATATGAAAAACAAAAAGGTACCTCTGAAAGGTAAAATGACACTCTGAACATTGAGCTCAGAAGTGAATAAATAACGAATATTCCTCTGAAGGATGAAACCAAACGCTCTAAAGAGCCAGCTCAGTGACCACTATAAATATAAAATCAGTATTCAATAACATAAAAGGTCCTCTGAAAAGTGAACCCCAATAGTCCTCTGTATAAGCAGGATATCTTGATAATTCCACTCTCAACATGTATCCTCCACAAACAGTACTCTGAGGCTTACCAGAGCATATGTGACCTCCACACAAGAAGTCACAAACAGCTTTAATGTCAAGCAAGATGCTCCCCTGCACCGTGGTACAAAGGGTAATGGCTCACCTCCTGATCTCATTCCATGCTCAGTAGCAGTATCATACATGTAATAAAGTTCAAATAATGCTTCCCATAGTGTATACCTGATTAATACATTCAGTAGAAGCAACAGGAGACCCCACATGAAATGGTAGTGAAGTGAAGAATGAAGTGATTGTAAAAGGTAAACTCCGGAACAATCACTTTCAGAGGGATACTCGCTATTTATGCACTATTGAGATCACTTTTCATAGTAGAATTTCCATTATATATTTGTATTCATAATGATTATTGAGCTAACCCTATAAAAAGTAATGGTGCACTGAAATGAAAATTCTGGTGCAGAAACCCATACCGAAAATTTAGAATGAACGTGGCCGAAAACCGAACCAAAACATCTGTGTTTGTGGGGTTGGGCAGTGTGTGCAAGGAGGGGGCAGGAGAGAAGCAGTGTATACAGTGAGGGAGCAGTGTATATAGAGAGGCTCCCTCACTGGCTGTCACTATATGTCAGTGCCGGTTTTTAAATGTAATTGCCAGCTTTTCTTTCCCCTTCACTATAGCTCAGCGTATGAGCTGTCACTTTCCCGAAGCTAAAGGAAACTAAGGGGTGGGGTCAATGGATAATGTCACTGGGTGACCCTGCCCCTTTGTTTTCTTTAGCCCTCCAACAATGACAGGAGAGAGCCATGATTTCCAAAAACGCATTAAAAGGTCACACACTACAAGTGATCATGACTGTTCAACCAGTTGGACTTTAAGATTTTACTTATGCTTGGCACTCCTGACCCACCTGCACAATCTTAAAAAGGACACAAATTTTGAGGATCCTACATGAGTCAAGTTTTGCACTACCACACCCATAAGCTACATAGCTCTCAGTGCAGCATGGTGGGTATGAACTATATTTCTGGCAAGATCACCTACGAATGCTGACCTAACATAACAAAAGCAAAAAAAAAAAAAAGAAGGGGGGGGGGGGCTGCAAAGGCCTTGTGTTCTGCACAAGATATGTGTTTTTAGAATTAAAGTTTAAGAACACTAAACTGTTACTTACTCAAAGACATCTTGATCTCGCCTATGCTTTTTCCTTATTCGGCTACTAGGCCTAAAAAGTAAATAAAAAAACACTATCAGAAAACACAAAATAGCACTGCAAAGCAAAGGCAAATTAGTGTGTAGCTAATTGTCAGGTATAGTGTTTTTGCATACATTTTCTTTAGGTTTAGAAAGAAAAATCCAGTCAAAAATGTTTTGATATCTTTTTACTCAGTAAACCTCTGCAATACATGCACATTCCACATGTATTATCCCTTTGGAGACCCTGCAAATATACACTTCTCAAAAAAAAAAATAAAAAAATGAAAGGAACACTTTGAAAACACATCAGATCTCAAAACGGGGAAAAATATCATGCTGGATATCTATATTCATATGGACTGGGTAATGTGTTAGGAATGTAAGGATGCCCCATCGTTTGATGGAAAATTAACAATGATCAACCTACAGAGGACTGAATTCAAAGACACCAAGAAAATCAAAGTGAAAACATAATGCAGCAGGCTAGTCCATTTTGCTGAAATTTCATTGCAGCAACTCATAATGGTACTCAGTAGTTTGTATGGCCCCCACATCCTTGTCTGCATGCCTGACAACGTCAGGGCATGCGACTAATGAGACAACAGATGGTTTCCTGGGGTATTTCCTCCCAGATCTGGATCAGGGCAACACTGAGCTCCTGGACAGTCTGAGGTGCAACCTGACAGTGTCGGATGAACGGAAACATGATATCCCAGAGGTGTTCTATTGGATTTAGGTCAGGCGAGCTTGGGGGTCATTCAATGGTATCAATTCTTTCATCCTCCAAGAACTGCGTGCGTACTCTTGCCACATAAGGCCGGGCATTGTAGTGCACTGGGAGAAACCCAGGACCTACTGCCCCAGCGTAGGGTCTTACAATGGGTCCAAGGATTTCATCTCGTTTCATAATGGCAGTCAGGGTGCCATTGTCTAGCCTGTAGAGGTCTGTGTGTCCCTCCATGGACATGCCTCCTCAGGCCATCACTGACCCACCACCAAAACAGTCATGCTGGACGATGTTTCAGGCAGCATAATGTTCTCCATGGCTTCTCCAGACCCTTTCACGTCTGTCACATGTGCTCAGGATGAACCTGCTCTCATCTGAAAAGCACAGGGCACCAGTGGCAATCCTGCCAATTCTGGTGTTCAATGGCAAATGCCAATTGAGCTCTATGGTGCCAGGCAGTGAGCCCTCGGGCCACAACCTCATGAAGTCTGTTTCTGATTGTTTGGTAAGAGGCATTCACACCAGTGGCCTGCTGGAAGTCATTTTGTAGGGCTCTGGCATTTAGCAATGGCACGTATTGATGTGCCAGTCCTGGAGGAGTTGGCCTGCCTCTGCAACCTCTGTAGGGTCCAGGTATCGCCACATGCTACCAGTAGTGACACTGATTCTAGACAAATGCACAACTAGTGAAAAACAGCCAGAAAAGATGAGTAGGGAAAAAATGGTCAGTGACCTCCACTGATTAACAATCCCCTCTGCTACTTAACTGACCACATCAATATCCCAGGAGTTTAATTGACTTGATGCTATACTCTGATTAAAAAGCGTTCCTTTCTGGTGGTCTGATGTCACCTTTTCTGCCTTTGCTACCTATTATTAACAACCCTCTTTTCCCGCCGGGTTTGGATCACCCAGGGGCGTTTTCTTGGTGGGTGACTAATGGTTTTTCGCAAGTGCGACACTTTTTGATTTTTCGGTCCTTTCCCACCTGGGACTCTCTTCGGGAATCCCGGAATATCCTCCCAGCGGAATTTTTTCGATATCTTCAATTGCGACACTGGCTGCTCTCGCTGCGGGGTACTTCTGCGTTCCCGTACCAGAAATCTGCCTTTGAACAACTTTGCCAACAGCGTCCGGGCGCTCCGGGCCTTATATCCCTTCTTTATGCAGCTCTGAACAGACGCTCATCGCATACTTCTCTTTCATATGTTGTTCAGTGGGAGCGCGACCTGGGAGTGGCTGTGGATCCGGAGGACTGGAATAAGGCCTGGTCACTCATAGCTAAATGCTCATTTAATACGACCACACTGGAGGCAGCCTATAAGGTTTTGTTTCGTTGGTACTGGGTTCCGGCTCGGTTGGCCCGGGCTAACCCTGCCTGTAGTGATCGATGTTTTCGGGGTTGTGGTCATCGTGGTGATGTATTGCATATCTGGTGGTCATGCCCGAGACTGTTTCGTTTTTGGTCTCGTGTATTTGGCCTCCTTTTCACTTTGTTCCATCTCTCCATACGCCGGGATGTTCGGTATGCTTTGCTTCATTGCCCCATACCGGGCCTCTTGGCTCACCAGCAGAAGTTGGCTTCCTATCTGTTTTTATCCGCCACTAGAACAATTGCTCAGGCCTGGAGGAGTCCGTTTGTCCCTCTTCAGGGGGTGCGGGATCGTATGACCACTATGATGCTCAACGAACAGATGTCGAGTATCCGCAATGACTCCCAACGTAAATTTTTGAAAATATGGGAGCCGTGGTTGCAATATGCCCTTCCCTCACTCTCCCCGGCTAGTCTGGGGATGTAATGGCGTTCGGTGTTGGCGCTCTTGAATCCCTGCTCTTTGCCCCCCCCCCCTTTTTTTTTTTTTTTTTTTTCTCCTTTTTCTCTCTCTCTCTGTTTTTGGTGTGACTAGGACAGCTGCATTTAGTTGTTATAATCAGTTACATTAATGTTTTGTAACTTATGTGCCTTTGATAGCCCCTGCGTGGGCGTACCTTTTGCCCTGTTGGCATTAGAGCATTGTTTTTCCCCTTTTTTTTTATTTGGCATTTTGTTTATCTGTGCAATTGATAGCCCCTGCGTGGGCGTGTTTTACTGCCTCTGTTTATACTGTTTAAAAAATTTAATAAAAACCATTGAAATAGAAAAAGCGTTCCTTTAAATTTTTTTTGAGCAGTGTAGAATACGTGCTAATTTTCCAGCAATAGCTCACATCCCAAATTTTCTTCAGTTGACTCAATCAATGCTTTTTACTGGGCTGAAATCACAAGAAATGGTGTCAGCCCCACCCAACTGTCTTTTGCCAAACTACTGAATCCTTCCCCTTGCTCACAACAGAGTAATTACTTTGTAGTTCAAGATAATAACTGGAAGGAGCCCTTGAAATAACAAAGGAAGTATGTACAGAACAGCTCAGGCATTTTGTTTTATTAAACAAATATAACAAAATGCTTTCAATCATATATTCAATAGACCAAAAGAACACATAAGAGAAGATCATTTTTTACATACACTTTAAACTTACCCAGTACAAGTCTGAGCTATAACATGGGTCATCCCAGCATTCTGCACAGGCAATGCATTTCCCAAAAACGTGCCCATAATTTCTCCTCCAGTAACAGGGTTTGCAAGAAAAGGGCTATACATATTGAAGCATGAACCATTATTGCCGAGGCCAGTACCAATGGGAATACTGTTCATTTGGTTATGTTCATTGCCAGGTGTATCAAGAAAAGGAGAATTGACAATCCCTGATGCATTGGTCCTCTGAAGAAATGGGTCTGGCTGATGGTACTCCATTCTGTACAATGGTATTGAACTAAAAGCTCTGTTAATGGCAGCCATTCCAACTTTCCTCTGGGAGAGAAAAAAAAAAAGTGTTATAAACAAAATCTATTCCAAATATAAGGTTTAAAGATCAGTCAAAAAAAGAAAACAGATGCCCTCCCCCTGCATTGACAAAAACATGCACACTTTGGATATCTTCTTAAGACACACACTACAATCTGACCATACAATCCACTTTACGTTCACCAAAACTTTGTAACGTAATCACCTACCTAAACTATCCAATCAGTCTGTATCTAACCAACAGCCCTTGGACTACATGCTTGTTGGAAGATCTAAAAGGATATTGTACAAAAATTATAGTGTGTAGTGAGCCTAAAGCAAACCTTACATGAAAATTCAAGGTACGCTTTACTGACACGCCCCACCCCGATACAAGACGCCAGCTTCTCTGTGTTAAAACAACAACTGACACATCCTTGGCTCTCACCCACTTCCTGCCAGTAATGTCACCGCGCCCCAACGCTGCCTCCAGGGAAATGTGGGCACTCCTAACTCACAAAGATGTGCTCCTCATTGCAGGAGTGTACACCAATCTGCCATAACATTATGACCACTGGCAGATAAAGTGATGTCTGGTATGCACTTTCAGTTTTTTATTCGTTTAACCCAGTGGGCGGAACGAAAAAAAAAAATGAAGAGTTCAGCAGGACATCTTGTATTATCCGATGTTAGTACAGCGATCTTGTCACTGAGCTATTGTGTTCTGACAGGGGGACGCCCTGAACAGAGCAGAACACACCGGTCAGCACTCTCGGCCATTGGCTGAGAGCAATGCTCGGATGCCAATCAGCAGACCTTTTTCGGACATGCCCTTTTGACAGAAGTTTGGCCAGCTTTTGTCAGACTGACTGCCGTATACACGGGCCAAATGTCGACTGGTTTCAATGGCCAATACCGCTCAATACTCAGCCTGGGTGTATGGGGCTCGAATAACGTTGATTATCTTGCTACAACACCATCTGAAAGTGGACGGGATATATCAGGAAGCCTGTGAACATGTTGTCCCTGAAGCTGATGTGTTGAAAGCAGAAAAAAAATGGGCAAGCATAAGGATTTGAGTGACTTTGACAAGGACCAAACTGTAATGGCTAGACGACTGGGTCAAACTCCAAAACTGCAGCTCTAGTAGGATGTTCCTAGTCTGCAGTGATCAGGACCTAGCAAAAAAGGTCCAAGGAAGGAAAATCAGTGAACCAGCAACAAGGCTATGGGCAGCCACAGCTCAATGATGCATGTGGGAGCGAAGGCTAACCAGCGTAGTCCCATCCAACAGAAGAGCTATTGTAGCTCAAATTGCTGAAAAAGTTGATGGTTCCTATAGAAAGGTGCCAGAACACACTGTGTATAGTATAGCTGCAGATTGGTCAGGGGGGGTCCATGCTGACCCATGTCCACAGGGGGCTTGTGAAAATCAGAACTGGACCACGGAACAATGTAAGAAGGTAGCCTGGTCTGATGAATCATGTGGATGGCTGGGTGCACATGGGAAGAGAAGGCACCCAGAATGCACTATAGCAGGGGTCTCCAAAATGTCTAAAGGGCTAGTTTACTGTCCTTCACTTTAGGGGGGCCGAATTGTGCCCAGTGGGAGTAAACAATGCCCAATCTTTAGTATTGGGGTAGAAAAAGTGGGTGTCACTGGGTGGAATAGTGTCCCATTTTAGTTGCCAGTGGAAGGAATTATGCCCCATCATTGGTGTGAAAGGAATAGTGCCCCATTGTTGGTGTCAGTGGTTGGAATTATGCCCCATTGCTGTTGTCAGTGGCAGGAATAAAGCCTCAAGGGCCAGATAAAGGCAAGCAAAGGGCCGCAGTTTGGAGGCCACTGCACTATAGGAAGAAGGCAAACCAGTGGAGGCAGCGTGATCCTTTGGACAATGTTCTGCTAGGTAATCTTGGTCCTGCCATTCATGTGGATGCTACCCAACATGTACCACCTACCTAAACATTGTTGCTGACCAAGTATACCCCTTCATGGAAACGGTATTCCCCCAGGGCCTCTTTCAGTAGGATAATTAACCCTGCCACACTGCAAAAATGCTTCACGAATGGTTGGAGGAACACAAAATGAGTTTGAAGTATTAACTTGGCCTCCAAATTATCAGGATCTCAATCCATTTGAGCATCTGTGGGATGTGCTAGAAAAACCAAGTCCAATCCATGAAGGCCCCTCCTGGAACATACAGGACTAACCCCTGGTTCACATTAGTGCAGGCAAGGCAGCGCATTCATTTGAATGGGTTGCTGTGCCTGCATTTGAGGCAGGGAAAAAGGTGCATGCATCTTTTCCAAAACGCATGTGCACGGAAACCGCAGGATCATTTTGACCGTGCAGTTCTCACATCTGCATTCGCGCTGGGTGATGAGATGTGTGGGTTGCCATTCAGAATGAACGGCACCCCCCTATGTCTCGCAAGAAAAACACAATGTGCTGTGGCTCTGAGGAAGAGACCTTGAAATGCGTTAGCCTCCTGGAAGTCAAGGGTTCCATTTTTTTGGACTTATATGCAATGTGGATTGGACACCGCTGTTTAGTGTGATGTGCCTTTGACCTGTTTGCCTATTGTATGATACTTACTTTTTATCCTTCCAATACATTTTTTACAATAATGCACTAGGCCAGTGCACCCTCTGTTTGTTTTCTTTGTATCCAGTGACATTGGACTACCCTGGTCTGTTGAGGGCAGCAAGGAGTGCATTTTCCAGGATATCTGTGGTGGTACCATAACCCTAGCCAAGTCCATCCCAAAGCGCAGGAGTACAGAGTTTGCTGTGGTTGCAGGTATCGCACCAAGCCTCAGCATGTGGGTTAGTGTACGCCTAGCCTTAAAGGATTGGCTACCAACGGCTTGGTGCCAGATACCACACCTTCAGACGTCCAGTGGAGTCCATGTCTAGATGGGTTGGGAATGTTTGGGTGGTATAAGTGGGACCTACTCATTATTAGGTAGGTTGTCATGTTATGGTGTATATGAAGGTTCCCCCCTTTCCTCATCCATCTATGAATGGACACATTGTCCGATACAGATCTTCGGCCGGTAGGGTTGCCACCTCATCCCCTTAAAACCGAACACACATTAATTACGCAGGTTCTGGAGTAACTGAATGCAGATAAGGCACCAAGTCACATCAAAGTCGATTTTGAAAACGCGTGACTTACAGTGAAGTTGCACGATTTCAAAATCGGGTGACCTGCCAATCTCAGTTGCGGCTTGCAAGACATCCGATACAGATGTCTATGCAAATGGCAACAAAAGTAGTGCATGTACTACTTTAGAAACTGGTATGGCTCCGACCAAGTCGGAACCGCACCGATGTGTCCGCTCTAGGCTTGGTTCACACTGGATGCGATTTAAATTTGCGTATTTTGTTTGCATTTTCTGAAGAGTTGTTTGCAGCTTGTGAAGATTTTCCAGCGATTTCTTGCATTTTCCATGGCGTTTTGCAGTGTGATTTCTATTGTAATCTATGTATGTGAAATTGCAACAAACTGCGCACATTTTGTTTGCCGTGTTTTCTGAAGATTTCTCAACGATTTCTTGCGTTTTGCAGTGCGATTTCTATTGTAGTCTATGTGAAATTGCAACAAACTGCAGAAAAAGTAATACAAGAACTACTTTTGAAATTGCCGTGCAGCAAATTGTGCATGTTAAGACACTCACATGTACTAGATCCGATTTCAATTCCCAAATCGCACCTGAAATTGCGGCAGTGTGACCGGGGCTTACAGTGAAGTCGCACGATTTCAGAATCAGGTGACCTGCCGATTTCCTTGGGATGTGCAAGACATCTGACACAATTGTCTATGCAAGTCGCAACAAAAGTAGTGCATGTACTACTTTTGAAATTGGTGAGGCTCCGACCAAGTCAGAACCGCACCGATATGACCGCTCTAATATGGTGCGATTTGGCATACGATTTGCAAATCGCCTGGCATGCAAATCACATCCGATGTGACCGGGGGCTTAAGACATTCACATTCATTAGATTCGATTTCAGGTACGATTACAATTCCCAAATCGCGGTGGTGAAATCGCGGTGGTGTGATCCAGGGATCAGACAACAGGGTACGACTGGTCATACGATTTGCAAGTCGCAGGGCATGCCAAGTCGCACCCGATGTGACCAGGGTGTAGGGATGAGGTGACAACCCGATCTGTCAGCCTGCTCCTCCATGTCCGATGTGAAGAAGCCTCTACAGGTGGTCACCCTCCTCTACCTGCACTGCCCACGTCTCCCCCGGCAGGGTGAAGCGGGGACACGGCGGTGCTCACTCTATCACGCTTCTGTTTACTGTGACAGCAGAGAACTGGCGGAACAATAACAAGAGCCCACGTGTGTGCACACAGCGACACTCACCCGTCACCACGAGTCACCTCTCCTCCCTCCGCTGCAGGGCCCACCACACTTCCGAACCAGCCCGAGGCCCCCGGAGCGCGCTCACCTCACTTGTCCCCGATACACTAGAGCGCGCACTGCTCCCCTCAGCCGCAGAGATCCATTACTGGGCGGTGCTTGTGCTTTTCTAGAACGCTCCGAACCTTTCCACTCGTCTACCATAGAGGAGACTTCTGATGGGGCCAGAGAGGACGGCGGGGGGTGTGGCTCGGGAGGGTGGGGGGGCGGACAGAGAGCTGCTATTTCCTCCATAGAGGAGGCGGCAAGCAAGAATAGAGGGCGGAACCTAGAGTGGCTAATATGTCGCTGGGCTGCGCGCTGACGTATTGTTGGTTATCTAGTTTTAGTCTAAAATGGATACTTGACCGACAGCTACTGTATGTAGTGGAAGGCATCTTGTAATCGATTTATATCCAGCAAGACAGGCCTCGGTGTTATTTAGAGTTGGTTGGTTCGAGAAAGATTGTAGAGATGTATGCATCCAGTCTAATATTTAGCACATTTTCGGTTTGTATGTGGCTGGAAGGAGCGTTTCCATGCATACTATTTGGATGTGCTGTCGAATGCACCCATTAAAAGGGGCATGCACTGCTGATTGTGTTGCTTTGTGTTTGTGGGGCCATGAGGAACTAAAGTTCTACTGTCACAAACAGTGATCAAGCAGGCTTTATATTACAGCCGAGACTCGCAATGTTTTTTTCTACAATACAATGCACCTACCTGCCTGCGTGTGTGCTGCCTTCTCCGGCGCTGTAAACCGAGCTGTGCATGGACCGCTGAGCCTACATCACCCGCACTGTCCCTGTGTGGCGGGATGAGGGCCTCCTACAAGAGAATAATGGGTCCCTTCCCTCTATCCAAAATAATAAAAGGTTTACCTTTAGTTTTAATAATGGGTTCTCCTGCGTGTATAAGGATCTACCCTAACCCTGAGCTGCTGACACTTAAACCTAAAACCAAGGTGTACTATAATATAGTATAGAGCTATTAAATACTAAAATAATAACATGTACTAATAAGTGATTAGATCCTACATGGATCTATAAGTGAATTAATAGTGACAAAGTGGCAAAACTATAAAAAGGTGAAAATACAGTCAGGTCCATAAATATTGGGACATCGACACAATTCTAACATTTTTGGCTCTATACACCACCACAATGGATTTGAAATGAAGCGAACAAGATGTGCTTTAACTGCAGACTGTCAGCTTTAATTTGAGGGTATTTACATCCAAATCAGGTGAACGGTGTAGGAATTACAACAGTTTGCATATGTGCCTCCCACTTGTTAAGGGACCAAAAGTAATGGGACAATTGGCTTCTCAACTGTTCCATGCCTAGGTGTGTGTTATTCCCTCATTATCCCAATTACAATGAGCAGATAAAAGGTCCAGAGTTAATTTCAAGTGTGCTATTTGCATTTGGAATCTGTTGCTGTCAACTCTCAAGATGAGATCCAAAGAGCTGTCACTATCAGTGAAGCAAGCCATCATTAGGCTGAAAAAACAAAACAAACCCATCAGAGAGATAGCAAAAACATTAGGCGTGGCCAAAACAACTGTTTGGCACATTCTTAAAAAGAAGGAATGCACCGGTGAGCTCAGCAACACCAAAAGACCCGGAAGACCACGGAAAACAACTGTGGTGGATGACCAAAGAATTCTTTCCCTGGTGAAGAAAACACCCTTCACAACAGTTGGCCAGATCAAGAACACTCTCCAGGAGGTAGGTGTAGGTGTGTCAAAGTCAACAATCAAGAGAAGACTTCACCAGAGTGAATACAGAGGGTTCACCACAAGATGTAAACCATTGGTGAGCCTCAACAACAGGAAGGCCAGATTAGAGTTTGCCAAATGACATCTAAAAAAGCTTTCACAGTTCTGGAACAACATCCTATGGACAGATGAGACCAAGATCAACTTGTACCAGAGTGATGGGAAGAGAAGAGTATGGAGAAGGAAAGGAACTGTTCATGATCCTAAGCATACCACCTCATCAGTGAAGCATGGTGGTGGTAGTGTCATGGCGTGGGCATGTATGGCTGCCAATGGAACTGGTTCTCTTGTATTTATTGATGATGTGACTGCTGACAAAAGCAGCAGGATGAATTCTGAAGTGTTTCAGGCAATATTATCTGCTCATATTCAGCCAAATGCTTCAGAACTCATTGGACGCCGCTTCACAGTGCAGATGGACAATGACCCAAAGCATACTGCAAAAGCAACCAAAGAGTTTAAGGGAAAGAAATGGAATGTTATGCAATGGCCAAGTCAATCACCTTACCTGAATCCGATTGAGCATGCATTTCACTTGCTGAAGACAAAACTGAAGGGAAAATGCCCCAAGAACAAGCAGGAACTGAAGACAGTTGCAGTAGAGGCCTGGCAGAGCATCACCAGGGATGAAACCCAGCATTTGGTGATGTATATGCATTCCACACTTCAGGCTGTAATTGACTGCAAAGGATTTGCAACCAAGTATTAAAAAGTGAAAGTTTGATTTATGATTATTATTCTGTCCCATTACTTTTGGTCCCTTAACAAGTGGGAGGCACATATGCAAACTGTTGTAATTCCTACACCGTTCACCTGATTTGGATGTAAATACCCTCAAATTAAAGCTGACAGTCTGCAGTTAAAGCACATCTTGTTTGTTTCATTTTAAATCCATTGTGGTGGTGTATAGAGCCAAAAATGTTAGAATTGTGTCGATGTCCCAATATTTATGGACCCTACTGTATATATCTTCCACAATCCCTCTAATACACAATAGAGAGATCCATTGCTCACAAATACAAAGTGCAAACAAATATGTGAATCCCCTGATAGGGATAAATACCTATATAAAAGTGATAAGTGTCACACACCCACATATATAAATGTCCACATTGAAAAAATAAAAAATCATAAACACACCAAAAATAGATAAACAGTATTGAAAAAGTCCAAACACTGAGAACATAGGTTAGTGCTTCAACATCAAAATCATGCAGATGGTAACGTGTATACCAAGGTATATCCTAATGAAGTCACGTGACTAGTGTGACATAATGCGTTGGTACGCGGGGAGGAACTTCCGGTACGCGGTGACGTCATTTCCAGCGTGGGCGCCATCTTAGTGCACCTTCACTACCCATGCAAGTACACCCATAATATGAGGTGACAAGCAAATACTGCACATTACATATGTGAGTGGGCAATTTTTCTATGTTGGTATTTTGGCTTTAAATAAACATCATTACACTATGGAGGATTTCTATGCTTTATTACCATGAACCTATATGGAGTGAGTGGTACTACTGATACTAGTGGCTGGAGGAGACCTTAAAGGAGCAGAGTGAGAGCCACTATTGATGATACCGAGTGAGGGGATTGACCTGTGACGAGTAATATCTGTGAGGATCATGGTGTGATCCTATAAGCGAGCTGGCCCTTGTGGTCACTGTAAGGAGGTGACGGGGCATTTTGGCCATTTGAGGATTTTCAGCTGTGCTGTGACCATGAATACGTTTTTTTTTAAAGCCACAGACAGAAACAGCTTTATACCTAAGGACAGCTGTCATTACCCGAGATGGTTGGATAATATACCCAAGGGACAGTTTCTGCGTATACGCAGAAATTGTGACAAAATTGAAGATTATATCACACAATCAGAAACCCTGAAAAAACTGTTTTTGGAAAAAGGCTATAATGCCGCTACTCTGGAAAAAGAAATTATAGAAGTGAGCAACCTCAATAGAGAAGACCTCCTCATTTCCAAAAATAGTACTAAGAAGGATGGATTTTGTCCATTTATTACGAACTTCTCAGTTCAATACAAACAAGTGGCTAGAATTATTAAGAAAAAATGGTCAATACTCAAAAATTACCCAGTTTTAGGCACTGTTTTACCTGATCTACATCTACCTGAGATCACGTATCGGAAAGCTCTCCCTTTAAGGAATATTCTTGCCCCCAACATTATTTACCCACCCAAACAACTTTCTCTATGCCTCAATCATAAAGGTTTTTACCCATGCAACAGATGCATGCTATGTGTCAATAACAGTATTCATAAGAAAACAATAAAAAAACCTTTGTTCCAGTATTACTGGCAGGGTGTACGACATCCAAACGGTTATCACGTGTAACAGTACACACGTTGTGTATCTCCTTGAGTGTTCATGCGGAAAGCAGTATATAGGCAGAACTACCAGGAGAGTATGAGATAGGCTTAAAGGAACACCTGAGCAACATTAAGAAGGGCTTTAAGGAACACTCAGTTTCCCTACACTTCCAAGAGTCACATAATAAGAATCCGCACTGGCTCAAATTTATTGGCATAGACACTGTACAGAAACATTAGAGAGGTACTTTCAAACTCCGAGCAGTTTCAAGGCTCGAGACCAAATGGATTTATTTATTACGTACACATACTCCTTTGGGCCTCAACATTGACCTTGATATAAACTGTTTTATTGATATGAGCTAATCTATTTCTGTCTTACAAGAACAATTTTACACATTACTTTTATATTCTAATTTTTTATTCCACCTAATATTCATACTCTTGATACCCGATTGATTTGGGGTTTATACATCCATTTTATTATCATAATAAAGTTTTATAACATTTATGTTTTTTCACTTGATTTCATATTTATATATGTTTGCGTGACTTAGTATTAATATTTTTTATACATACAAACTCTTGTCATAATTATACATTTAGTTACGTTTTTATCTGTTTATTATTATCCCTATTCAGATTTTATAGTCTTGCTGTAGACTATAATAAGTGTAAGATGAGAGATCTTGCTGTATATTTGACCATATTTCTTTAAGGATGGCACATCTCTTCCTTGGGTTTTATGATCAATACCGAGTAATTAATATGTGATGATCATTTCCCACTTAATATTTTTTACACGATTATATCCGGGTCTTTTATGGTCACTTGTATGATTATATTATTATTTGTCTAGTTATATACAACTGTTACAGTAACTAATGACTATCATTTATCTACTAACTAATAATTTTTGATTTTATTGGATTACTCATTGTCCACTGTGTTTTGATTAATCTTTTATATATTTATCACCCATTTTATTGACGCACACTTGCATATTATGCCACAGTAATATGGTAATACTTCTATTGGTACTCCCCTGGCACTTGTAGTCCCACGGACTACAGTTGCAAGAAAAAGTATGTGAACCCCTTGGGATTACGTGGAGTTTTGCATGAATTGGGCATAAAATGTGCTCTGAACGTCATCTAAGTCTGCAATATTCTTTTTGGACAGCAATGGCTTCCTCCGTGGTGTCCTCCCATGTACTCCATTCTTGTTTAATGTTTTCCTTATTGTAGATGTGTCAACAAAAATGTTAGCATGTGCCAGAGATTTCTGTAGGTCTTTAGCTGACAGGCATGGTTCACATCAGACAGTGCTTCTTGAAACCAGTAAACCCAAAACAGGTGTGTGTTTTTTAAGGACAGGACAGCTGTCAGCAACACATCCAATATCATCACACTGATTGGAGTCAAGGTTGGCTCACTCCTGGCTCCAATTAGCTCTGGGAGAAGTCATTAAGCTAGGGCCTCACATACTTTTTCCTCCCTGCACTGTGAATGTTTACATGTTATGTGCAATTAAACCATGGCAACATCTAATGTTTGTGTAGTATTATGTTCAGCAGACTGTGTTCTTCTATTGTTGTGACTTAGATGACGTTCAGAGCACATTTTATGCCCAATTCATGCAAAAGTCCACGTAATCCCAAGGGGTTCACATACTTTTTCTTGCAACTGTATGTGTGATTTTGTGCAGCCCTGTAGCAGTAGTTCTACTATACGGCGGTGGGAAAGCTGTTAAAACATGCTACATAGTATTAATGAAAGTGATATAAGGTTAGGATGAGGGGGAACTCTTGGGGGGCATGGGGGATAAACTGTGACAGAAGAATAAAAGGACACAAATGAATGTGGCACACGTGGAGATATGGGACAGTAAGCAATTTGACAGAGTTGATGAGTAGACACTAATAGAGGGAGATGTAGGGATTCTAGTGAAAGTGATACACAGGGAAATGAAGGGACACTAATACACTTGATACATGGGTAGATGTCGGGATGCTCGTAAATGTGACATACAGGGAGGGAGAGGGGACACTGATAATGGTTACACACAAGGAGATGAGGGGACACTAATGATTGAAATACTATCTGAGAAAAGGGGTCTTTAACCACTTCAATACCTGACACTTTCACCCCCCCCCCCCCCCCTTCCTGCCCAGGCCGTCGGTGTTGTCAAGCGTTGAACAACATTTACTCAGTCATGCAACACTGGATCCAAATGAAAATATTATCATTTTTTGAGACAGATAGAGCTTTTTTCTGGTGGTATTTAATCACCACTGGGTTTTTAATTTTTTTTTTGTCATATAATATAAAAAAAAATATCAAAAAGTTTGAGAAAAAGGTACATTCTTCTTGTTTCTGTTATAAAATTTTGCGAACAAATTATCTTTCTTCATAAACTTAGGCCAAAATGTATTTTGCTACATTTCTTTGGCCAAATTAACCCAAATCAGTGTTTATTATTTATTCTGTGTGAAAGTTATAGAGTGTACACAAACCATGGTGTATATATATATATATATATATATATATAAAAAACATTGATCAGTCCTGATGTACTGACTGCTCCCCCACCAGATGACCCCTTTTTGAAAAGTAGACAGGTCAAGGTATTTGGTAGGAGGCAAGGCGAGATTTTTGAAGTTGTAATGTATTGCCACAATTGTTTGGAAAATGAAGACATTAATTTTTTTTTACAATTTTCTTCATATACTGTCACCAGAACAGTACAGCATCATCATATGACTGGTGTGGCAGTGACAGTATGTAAAACAAATAAATACATTGTTAACATTCTTTTCAGACACTGTACTGCTATGGGGAGGTGATCATGATTTATTTTCACTATGATTGTTTATTACAGCGATGATCTTATCACTGTTATAAGCAATCATTTTCATGAATGAGATAGCTGTGACTGGCTACAGCTGTCACATGGTACAGGTCCGCTGTGATTGGCCTCTGTACCATGTGATCACTGTGACCGATCACAGAGATCACAATAGCACACAATGAATGGCTATGAATGAAAGCCACTGTGTACTATGTGATTGGTCACAGAGATAACATGTTACCAGGACCAGCCTGGTACAACAATCTGTCTTCTGCTGTGTCTGGTGGACACAGTGGGTGACAGATCGTGCTGATGTGCAGCCCCTAGAGCATGCACGAGGCGCACTCTTGGAGGATGTCATATATGTCCACCCAGGATTAGCAGCCTCCCACCTGATCTATAGTAAAAGTGAAGGTCATACACAGGGAGATGAGGGACTAGTAATCAGGGTGACACACAGGGAGGTGAGCTAACGCTAATGATTGAGATAAGGGCCACTGTTAGAAACCACAGAGCCCCCTACAGCCTCCCTGGCACTCCAGCCACACAAATGACCACTCATTCACGCTGTATGGGCCAGAGAACCAGTTTGAATGAGCCCAATTTATTTCTTAATTATTTGTTTTATCATTTTGTATAATTTTTTTAATAAACCTGTTGGGGGGTGGGGGGTCTTTGTTTAAATGTCTCAATTTTAAGACAGAGAAAGTGATTGAGGGCACTGTTCTTAATATCTCTGTAGCTGAGGCTGCACAGAATAACTGAACAGGAAGAACTCTGCAGAGAGCTTCTTGTTCATTCACAAACTGAAGCATAGTAAATGCAGTTAATTCACACAATTGCGGTTCACCTAACAACAATCACTCTAAATAATCCTAAATCTCCCTAGATGCAAAAATTCCACTTTCACCCCCGAAAGTTCAAAAGTCAATATAGTAATCTTTCAGCGTCTGTGATATCCTCAAACTTTTTATATACGTGCTCTCAGATTTAATCCACCTTCATGAAGATATTCCTTTAATCTGTGAAATCCTCAAAAAAAAAAGAAAATGCAGTATAGTGCATTACCCCACACAAATACACAAGACATATAATTACCCTGTGGTTACTGACGTGTCACCCCACTTAGTGTCCACATCTAAATGGCTGTATTAAACACCATTATCCTATCAAAACTTGTTTATAGCTCTCAATATCATATACTCCAAAACCGTGTTCCAATCCGTCTTTTCTTTTCTTCCTCAAAAAAAAAACAATAATAGTGCAATATCCTTTGGATACAAAAAAGTGCTTCTCTAATATTCACAGTACACATGTAAATGTGAGATACACTCCCCGTCACCTCACACATCATGTACCTTACCAAATTAAACATTTTAATAAGCATGGAAAGCTCTCCTCATCCGACCATCCCTGCTCAGCTCACCCTCCATGTGGTAGCATATTAAGGGTCAAAACAGAATCTTTATGGTGTAGTATATCATATTCAAAGGGATATATTTTAATAAAGTTATGCTTACAATAAAAACATATAGAAAAAACTTTGTGATCCTTCTTTATAGTAAAAGAATTTGAATCCTCTGTAAAATCTTAATTTGTGAATGAAAAACCTCAGTCAAGATGGCCGCTCCGCAACTTCCGGTTGTACGTCTACGTCCGACGTCACTTCCTTGACGCGTTTCGTCACTTCCAACTTCTTCAAAAAGTAAATGCAGTTTACTGTGCTTCAAGTTACATAGTTACATAGTTAGTCTGGCTGAAAAAAGACAAAAGTCCATCCAGTTCGACCATAGAAAAAAAAAAAAAGTTATAATCCTATACCCACAGTTGATTCAGAGGAAGGCAAAAAAAAACCCAGCAAAGCATGATCCAATTTGCTCCTGCTGGGAAAACAATTCCTTCCTGATCCCCCGAGAGGCAATTGGATATTCCTTAGATCACTGTTACCTATAAATGTTATATTCTGTGTATCTAAGAAACAATCCAGGCCTGTTTTGAAGCAATCCACTGAGCTGGCCAGAACCAACTCTTGAGGGAGTCTATTCCACATTTTCACAGCTCTCACTGTGAAGAACCCTTTCCATGTTTGGAGATTAAATTTCTTTTCCTCCAGATGTAAAGCAATTGTAAAGCTTGAATTTTTTTTTCATTAAATAATAAACATCATACTTGCCTGCTCTGTGCAATAGTTTTGCACAGAGCAGCACCGACGCTTCTGTTCTTGGGTCCTCTGCTGGCACTCCTGGCTCCTCCCCCCAGCCAAGTGCCCCCATTGGAAGCCGTTTCCTATGGGGGCACTCATGATATTTCCTGCAAGGTAAAATCATAATGTTTTAGTATGCATCTCATACTAGCACATTATGAAATACCTTAAAACGAAGACCTCCAGTGCTGCATTGTCACCGCTGACAGGGCTTCCATCTTTACCTGGTTTTCCTTTCCAGGTTGGCAGGCTCCGGCCGTATGACTGATTGAGCCATGATGACGTCACTCCCACATAGGAGCCCCAGGCATGGCACAGAGCTCTGAAGGAATAGCACAGGTATGTTGTTCCTTCAGAAAGCATGCAGCTGGTCATATAACCAGCTGCTGTTAGCTGGAGTATCTCCTAAATGCACTTTTAGGAGATATTCATTTTATTATAAGCATACCTGTAGGTAAAAATCAGTGCCGTATCACAAAAAATGGCCTGGTCAGGAAGGGGGGTAAATCCTCTGGAGGGCAAGTGGTTAATGCTTTGTCTTTAGATCTCAATGAAAATGAATCTAAAAACAAGTTCACTCAAAGCTGAAATACTGAAGAGCATCCTTCAAAAACAAGAAAACAGCTATAAAGGAATAATATAAATATAACAAAAATCTGCAGCTTTTGGCATATGGCATAGAATAGTAACTAGGAAAGAAAATAAAGGTCTAACCTAGAACTGCAGCCTCAGAAACAGTCAGTGAATTCCCAGTTCCTCCTTAAATGCTTGGCTGTTATAGGTGAGTGGGAAGGCTTTGAGGAAGTCATGTGATCAGTAAGTAACAAAACAATCCCAGGATCTGATTGAGTTCAGGCTTTCTTCAGTCTTCCTGTACCAAAGGGCTTGCCAGTGTTGTAGATCTACAATCAGACGAACAGGTAAGTGCTTGCAAATGTAATGTTCTTCCAGTATAACTGTGCTAGAAGGAGGTATGATCACTCTTTTGTTTCCACTGCATATGTTGCATAAAGAAACAATGCTGATTTACTCAATAAGCGGTGACAACTGTATCAGATATCAGTGCAGTGTAGTCCAATCTGTGATTGTGCTGGGTAGGTGCACAACGGACATTGATCTTTACCATGATGGGGCATCTGGAATTTGCTAGGTCGCTCAATATTGAAACAATTTAGCATTCTCTTTACTGATCATTGTTTTGTACCTCTGATTTTACCATGTTTTATCTAAAAATTACGTTTTTGTTAATGATCAATATATTGTAATTCTCGTATTTTTTGCTCCATAAGACGCACCTAGATTTTAGAGGAGGAAAACAAGTAAAAAAAATTCTGAACCAATGGACTGCAGACATAGTACAGATGACCAGAGACTGCAGACACAGTACAGGAGAGGACCAGAGACTGCGGACACAGTACAGGAGATGACCAGAGACTGCGGACACAGTACAGGAGATGACCAGAGACTGCGGACACAGTACAGGAGATGACCAGAGACTGCGGACACAGTACAGGAGATGGCCAGAGACTGCGGACACAGTACAGGAGATGACCAGAGACTGCGGATATAATACAGGAGATGACCAGAGACTGCAGGGACAGTACAGGAGATGACCAGAGACTGCAGACATAGTACAGGAGATGACCAGAGACTGCAGACAGTACAGGAGATGACCAGAGACTGCAGACACAGTACAGGAGATGACCAGAGACTGCAGACACAGTACAAGAGATGACCAGAGACTGCGGACACAGTACAGGAGATGACCAGAGACTGCAGACACAGTACAGGAGATGACCAGAGACTGCGGACACAGTACAGGAGATGACCAGAGACTGCGGACAGTACAGGGGATGACCAGAGACTGCGGACACAGTACAGGGGATGACCAGAGACTGCGGACAGTACAGGGGATGACCAGAGACTGCGGACACAGTACAGGAGATGACCAGAGACTGCGGGCACAGTACAGGAGATGACCAGAGACTGCGGGCACAGTACAGGAGATGACCAGAGACTGCGGGCACAGTACAGGAGATGACCAGAGAGTGCAGACAAAGTACAGGAGATGACCAGAGACTGCAGACATACTACAGATGACCAGAGACTGCGGGCACAGTACAAGAGATGACCAGAGACTGCGGACCTTTGGGGAGGGTACCCAAATTTGACAAGTACCTTCCGCGGAGTTGTCCTCCCTCCTCCCTCCCCGTATCCTTCTGGGACAGGGGACAGGTCCCACAAGACTATGGGGCCATTCACAAAGCACAGTGCAGTGGGCACCCGGCTGTGAAGCCACAAGCTGTCACAACCAGGTGCCCACACTAAAGTTGCCGATGCCAGGGAGAAAAGACGGCCGATGGAAGCTGGACCAAGGAACAGGTAAGACGGAGGAGTGGGTTCTTCTGCACAGTAGAAACGAGCGGCCGGCCCGGTATTCTAGCACGGTGGCAGGAATACCGGGCCGGCCGCTCTATATTCCCTCCATAAGGTGCAAAGACATTTTCCCCCATTTTTTTGGGGGGGGGGAAAGTGGGTCTTATGGAGCGAAATATACAGTATATATAAAACACAGATACTTTAACCCACATTCGCAGTCAGTGAGAGGGTAGCCAGGTGATTTCGTGGCTTTTTGTGCACATTTGTATATGCAAATTGCAGTATGCAGTGCATTTTTGGCCTCATAGACTTTTGGATGGGAACGTTGAAAAAACTCTTGTTTATGTATGTTTTTCAGTCGCTTTCATTTCAAAGCACACAAATCTGCTCCTCTACTACAATTTGCATATACAAATGTGCAAAAAAAGAGTTAACAAGGTGCGATTCTGACCAAAGATGTTTATGTTGTTTTTTTTTAACTTCTTGTGACAAGCCACACAATGCTTAGGTGTGAACAGACCCATTGAGAATAATGGGATTCAATTGGAGTTTTAAATTTAACAATTGATAAGTGTTAGGAAATTAAACTGATAGGCAGAAAAAGTAGCCTGTTGTAGTAAAACCTCTTAAAAAAAAAACAAAAAAAAAACAATTCTTCAAACCGAGGATTGTTCCTGAAAATTGGGAAATTACGCATTTCCTTGCTATAGTGAGGCTAAGAGATATGTACATGAATTACACTAGTCATTCTGAATGATTTTTAATAGCAATTTGATAATAGAAAGGGGGGTCAGTCCTCCCAAAAATTGTATATAATTTTTGAAAAGACAGTGAAATTATTGATCCACAGGATTTTAATATATATTTGTTAGCTCTGTATATCTCATTTCCCACCCTACACACCTCCCACAGATATTTTTTTTTTTTTGTAATTTGCTGATGGCACCTGTGGAACATCAAAGCGATCCCTGTTTCAACAAGAGGAAACTCTATGGCATAAGGAAATGAGGTTCCGAGTTGGCAACTTAAAAAGGTTGAAAGTGCCACTAAGTACCCAAGATATGTAGAAAGCTAGAAAGTTAATCACCCCATGTGCTTCTATGAAAAAATGCGAATATAATATATGGTCAGCTTAATTAACAGCTAGGTATTCTTGCTTTACAGCACTGGAGCCAGGGGTTAAATTCCCAGCAGGAGAAAAACCTGTATGGAATTTGTATACTGTCCTTCTCTTTGAGTTGTTTTTTTTCTTCTAGGTGCTCAGGTTTCCTTCAGTAACCCAAAACCAGCCTCTATCTAAAATTGGCACTGTTTTGCATGTCTATGTAATTATTTAGGCACATTAGTGCATAGGTTAGGACAAGGGTAGAGACACATGAGATTGGCAATGTATACAGTAAGCAATGCAGAATTTGTCCACTGTATATAAATAGGTTGACTGATCCTTTCTAAGCAGTATAAGTCTACATATAGCACTTCATTAATGTATACCACTATCTATATGTGCACAATACATCTATGTTGCCCTGACAATATAGTGTGTAAGATGACATAAACTGAAATTCAGGTCAGGACGTTCGTTGGAATCAAAGGCCACAGTTTATTGCAGCTATTGCACATTTTCCCCATTGCTTCCCTTTTACAAATGCTGACTGTGCCTTTATGTATTCTGCTGACAGTCTGTACCATGTGATGCTGTTTATCAGTGCATGAAAATTAACAAGTGATATATTTTTTCATTTCCAAAAAATGTGGCAAAAAAAGTGATCACCTTGGGGTGCCTTCTTTCCAAAATTGGGGTCGTTTTGGCAGTGTCCATACTGTCCTGGGTTTTTTTTTTCTTTTTTAGAAGTTTTAGAAAAGAAATAGGAACATTTTGTTTCCAAAAATATTGTTCTTTTTTCCTTTTTATATATTAAAAAAATAAAAAATCAAGTGATGACTAAATACCACCAAAAGGAAACTCTGCCTCAACAAATTCTATAAGATGTATTTGGGAACCATGTTACAATGCCTAGTAATTGTCAGTCAAGCCGTTACAGGTTCTTGTGCTAGGCACTGGATGCTGAAAAGTAAGCATCATCCATTTCAATCACAGACATTTAAGTGATATTAAAGTGTTTAAAAATAACAAACATATTATACTTACTTGCTCTGGTTTTGCACAGAGAAGCCCTGATCCTCCTCTTCTCTGGTCCCCTGGCGCTCGTGGCCCCTTCTGCCTAGTGTCCCATAGCAAGCAACTTGCTATGTGGGCACCCGAGAAAGCAGCGACTCTAGAGCGAGCCATCTGTCCATTCACATATGGAGCGCGGCTCAGCCCCGCTCTCTCCTCGTTGGCTCACTAGCTGTGATTGACAGTAGTGGGAGTCTCTTATCCATTCCTCTACAGGATACCATCAATCTTCCTGGTTGAATTCTGCCAGTGTTGCTCTCAACAAGAGTCAGGACCAACCCCCACTATCTTCACCAAGGAAGAAGGGAACCCCGAACATCATATTTAGTGAAAGAAATAAGTATTTGATCCCCTGCTGATTTTGAATGTTTGCCCACTCACAAAGAAATAATCAGTCTAAAAATCAAATGGTAGGTGTATTGTAACACAGAGACAGAATAGCAAGAAAAAATTCAGAAGAAATGCATGTCTAACAAATTATGCACTGATTTGCATGTTCATGAGAGAAATAAGTATTTGATCCCCTTCACAAAACATGACTTAGTACTTGGTGGCAAATCCCTTGTTGGCAATCACAGAGGTCAGACGTTTCCTGTAGTTGGCCACCAGGTTTGCACACATCTCAGGAGGGATTTTGGCCCACCCCCAAAGCAGAATGTTTCCACCACCATGTTTGACAGTTGGGATGGTGTTCTTGGGGTCATAGGCAGCATTCCTCCTCCTCAAAACACGGCAAGTTGAGTTGATGCCAAAGAGCTTGATTTTGGTCTCATCTGACCACAACACTTTTAACCAGTCCTCCTCTGTATCCTTCAGATGTTCAGTGGCAAACTTCAGACGGGCCTGGACATGTGCTTTCTTGAGCAGAGGTACCTTGCGGGCACTGCAGGATTTCAATCCTTGTCGGCGTAGTGTGTTACCAATTGTTTTCTTGGTGATTGTGGTCCCAGATGCCTGTTAGATCATTGACAAGATCCTCACGTGTAGTTCTGGGATGATTCCTCACTGTTCTCATGATCATTGACACGCCACGAGGTGAGATCTTGCATGGTGCACCAGACCTAGGGAGACTGACAGTTGTTTTGTGTTTTTTCCATTTGCGAATGATTGCACCAACTGTTGTCACCTTCTCACCAAGCTGCTTGCCGATAGTTTGGTAGCCCAGTCCAGCCTTGTGTAGGTCTACAATCTTGTCCCTGACATCCTTGGACAGCTCTTTGGTCTTTGCCATGGTGGAGAGTTTGGAATCATATTGTTTGATTGCTCCTGTGGACAGGTGTCTTTTATACAGGTAAGAAAATGAGATTAGCAGCACTTCCTTTAAGAGACTGCTTCTAATCTCAGCATGTTACCTGTATGAAAGACACCTGGTAGCCAGAAATCCTGCTGAATGATAGGGGATCAAATACTTATTTCCCTCATGAACATGCAAATCAGTGCATAATTTGTTAGACATGCATTTCTTTTGAATTTTTTGTTGCTATTCTGTCTCTCAGTGTTACAATACACCTACCATTCGATTTTTAGACTGATCATTTCTATGTGAGTGGGCAAACATTCAAAATCAGCAGGGGATCAAATACTTATTTCCTTCACTGTAAATTACTCCCTCTTGTCATTTTCCTACATTCTGGAAGACCTTAAGCTGCATTCATTTGACTATTTTCATCTAAATGAACATTCAGTTTCTTCTTATGTCATGCTTGGGGAAGCTTATAAAATAGTCATTCGCAGCCATCTCATACAGCACGTGTCACATCAGAAAAAAAAACATCCCACATAGCACCCCTTGAAGGAGAATTAGATGCAGCCTCCAAACTATTTAATAGCCCATAATAGACAAAGAGTGGAGCATATTCGTTATACTTTTGACCATACAGAACATCACATTCACTGAATGTTCCAGAGGTTTTATGCCAGCAATAATAAAATTGGTTCTATGCTCACAAGTAAGTTAGGCTCCTTCGCCCCTAAACAACACCTATGCTCAGCCAATACTCTGCAGATCCAAGAATTTGTACATCGGTTTGCCAATTATGCACTAATGATGCTACCCTGGCAGACATCTTCTCCTTCCCATACACTGTTCCTCTATACACCTAGCACATAGGCACTCCCTGGCAATGATATTGTGTTCATTGGATATGTGCAAGGTGTTGGACACTTTGTCATGGTCTTACCTGAATGCAGTATTGCAACACTTAAGCTTCAGCTAGCAAGTCCTATAGTGAAATACAGCTGAAATCTACGAATCTCCTTCTGCAACTATCTGATACCATGACTTCATGTTCATGCCTTTCTCAATTCAAAGAGGCACTTGTCAGAGTTGCCCCCTTGCTCCTCTGTTATTCATTTTGGCCCTGGAATTCTTAGCAGCGCATAGGATCAGATTTAGAACTTGGGGGGCCTAGGGCACTTTAGGTGTGGGGGGGTCCTTATACACAGAGTTGATTTACATTCTCAATGAGAATGACACATTTTTAAAATGCATGACACAACATCATTCTAAGATCACGCATGTGCACGCACACACACACGTAGTCATAGCACTCTGTGTGGTTTGCTTGAGCCACCAAAATTCATTAAAAAAAAAATGATACAATATACCAGTCTAGAGTAAAAACTTTTACAGATGATACAGATGATCTTACTTCCCAAGCTGCATTTAATAAAATAAAGTGTTTTTTAATATATGTTTTTGCATAATTCTTTTGTTATTTTTTTAGTTATTTTTTATTATTTTATATCATTTTTTAAATATTGTTTTATATAATTTTTGTTTAGCGGGGGGGGCCCAGGGCAGTTGCCCCTTTTCCTCCCTTATAAATCTGGCAGGAGCAGCACACATCCACCAGCATTGAGACATTAAAGGACTGGAAGTATCTGCATCCAGCATAAGATCGCTGTATTTGCAGATGATATTTTTCTATACATAACCATACCTCCCACCTCTCTCCCCAGTTTACTAACACACCTCTCCTAGTTCACAGCCCTGTCTGGGCTCTATGGGGAAAATTGACTAAAACTAGAGTGTGTAAAATCTGGTGCAGCTCAACATAGAAACCAATAAGCTTACAGGGTTTATTGTCAAAGCTTAATTGAACAAGTTGAAGTTAGAAGCTGATTGGCTACCATGAACAGTTGCACCAGATTCTGAATGCTCCAGTTTTAGTAAATCTCCTCCTATGTGAATCCTTCAATCTATGGCACTAAATGTATTTCTTCCTCAATTGAGGACATCTTCAATATCTGGGTACTGGACTCATCCACACTTAATATTGCCTTTATAGAGCCAATATAGTGCCTCTCCTAAAATCCTTTAAAGACCTGTTTGTAGCATGGGATCATCCCCATATATCTTAATTGCCAAAAAAAGGAAGAAAGAAAGGAATCAAAGGAGAAGGAGGAGGAGAATGAACTCCTCACAGAAAAAAGGGGAGTAAATGGGACTTTAAAGGTCCCAGGATAAACTTTTTCAAAAGTGAAACAATGTTGTAGATATACAATGTTTATTGTCAAATCAATAAAAATTCTTTTTAACTTTAAAAAATTAACAATTGAGTATGCCAACAATAATGGTAATAATTGTACAAAACCATAGATCCGTTGCAATATTTCTCAACATGTTTAGCCTATTTTAGGCTTCTTCAGGAGATAATAGATATAGCACCTACAACAACAAGTTCATATCAATTATACATTGTACAAATAAAATGGATATTTGGATACATAAATCAGAAAATTCAAATCACATCAAGTATAAAAGATTAGATATAAGAATATATTGTTGCTAAGAATTGATGAAGGGCAACTTACCAAAGATAACATAATGCCTCAAATAAATGGATAATGTGCAAAGTAATGAATGCCAATTATGTAGGACAAAGAATTCTTTAAATAGCCTGGACAAGATGATGCCTCAGATGGTTGGTAGAAGAGCACACATGCTATGTATGGAATTAACAAGACATCACCACTACTGAAAAATTCCAGAAAAAACACTTCCTTCAGAAAATCGAGTAAAAAATTGTTGTACCTTAAACATTTGTGGTAGGCATCAATAGCAAAATACTCCACATCTACAATTATTGCCATTTGGTTTAATTATGTTACATCAAAGAAACCGAACAACAGATGTCATATTGGATACTGAAAAATAAATGTAACATGCTTTTCAAAACACTTGAACCTACCATCGTTCCCAATGGCGTTACACATACTAGAGTGTAATTTTGAATATTCAACCTACCTCTATTAGAGCAAAATTAATTAACCAGAGGGGACGTGGAAACAGCAAGAGCATCAAAACAAAAAAATAATAATAAGAGGAAATAAACACAAAAATTTAAGGAAAAATATAAATATTGGGAGACCATTAGTATAAAATAGCAGTTACAATCTCCAAGATGTATCAGAGTAAGATCTCACTAATAAAGCACCAGCACTGCAACACCAACTCCCCATCAGCCACACAATTGTTTGAACCAAACCAGCTATTTATATGTGCCCTTCCCGCCATGTACGACGTCATGACGCCGCCGACGTGACGCCGCCACACAGACGTTGGCCGTCACTTCCATGCACAACAAGAGCCGAACCAACATTGCAGCTCCAGAACATTACAGTGCTGTGGGAGCCACCCCACAGACAGACAGGAGGAGAAAACCAATATACGATTTGCCAATTGCCAAATTAGGCTTAATTTAGCCTTGAACTCCTGACACAGTTCAAAGCGCTATCTGTAGGACAAATGTCAAATTGCATTGTACTTAAATACCTCACATATTGGGTTGCACATAAGGTGGGTAGTGTAAATCCCATCCAATGTCCGTCCAATCAGCCAAACGCCACCTGTCCAAACGAATGATAAATATTGAAATTAGTTGTCAGTCTTAATTTGAAAATAGATGGTTAAATTGTAAAATGATGCCCGTCAACAATTCGTAATATGATGCAATATAAGCATCTGAAGGATGGGGACGTGGTGTTGTTGAGCTCCCCTCTGATAAAAAACCTTCTTGTATTTCCCCATATATCTTAGTTCGGCCACTTTCACACCATCAAAATTACTTGCTTACCTAAGTTACTCTACCCTCTCAACGTCCTGCTAATCCGCATTCCCTCGCTTGTCTTACTCTTAATGAAATATCAGGTTCTAAAATCTATCTGGGCCCCGGTTAGACCCAGACTGAACAAAACACCTCATATAAATCTAAGCTAAGCGGGGGTTTATGCCAGACATTGCATACAACTACAGGGCTCACTCCAAGCTAGACTTGCCACTATGGGCCCTCCAGGATGTCCGGAACATCCATCAGATTCTCCTACCTTCCCTAATTTTGGTTTCCACCCCAACTATGCCCTAAACCTATCAACTCCATAAAATATGCATCTCACTTGCTCTCATCCCATCTTCTTTTGCCTCAACTTTTCATTGTCCTCTATTTCCACCGGGGATGGATGCTACACTATTCTTTAGATGGTAGCTATACCATGAGTTCACTACAGTATACTCCCTGTTAACAGATAAGGGCATCCGCTTGTTCGCACAATAACAAGAATCTTATACCTACAGTCCCAGCAGGGAAATATCAAACTATGACACTTAATCGAGTCTCTGTTAAAGAACAACTACTCCCCAAAACTATTACTGCCTTCAAATTCTTATGTATAAATGGCTCCACAACAAGGGGAGTGTTATCACTCATCTATTCCTGTAAAACAGGCACCGCCTTCCAGGCCACTCCCCTTTATTGCTTTAGTTGGGAATGAGACATTGATTTCCCTCTCCCTTCGGTGGATTGGGTGAAGATTTGGCATAGTACATTCGGATCTCCCACAATGTTCAAGTGCTCGAAAACTCCTATTAAGGCGCTCTCTCGCTGGTACTTTACCCCAGCTCGAATAGTCAATGTATTCCATCCTACCCGGCCTCCATATTTAGAGGATGTCAGGAAGTAGGTAACATGCTTCACATATGGTGGATTTGTCAAAGGTACGTCGCTTCGGAATCAGAGTTTACACCCTGGTTAACACTGTTTTTGCAGGTCAAGCCTCGTAAAAGACCCATGGGAAGCCCTTCTGCAAAAGCCGATATCAGGCATTCCTCAATGCACAGTAGTGTAGAAGTGGAAAACCCAGATACTCCTGCACTTAGGGATGGACTCAATGTCATAAGGACCACATAACGAAATTCTTGGGATATGCACTCCTTGCTGCCCTCAAAAGACCAGGGGAGTCCATATAAACTGAATGGAGAAAAACAAACAGAGGGTGCACCGGCCTAGTGCATTACCTTAAAAATATGTTTATTAAATGTAAAATAGCTATTGTACTCACAACCCCAGAGTTGGCTCTGAGGAAGAGGCTAGTCCTCGAAATGCGTCAGCCTTTTGGATGTCCAGAGTTCTCATTACAGACAGACACATAGTGCGTATTGGACAGAGCTGTTCCTTTACAATGTGCCTTTGATTTTATTAACAATTTGTGAGTACAATGCCTATTTTTATATTAATAAACATATTTTTAAGGTAATGTACTAGGCCGTAGAGCCCTCTGTTTGTTTTTCTCCATTCCTCAATGCACACGCTGCTTCATTACACACATATTTACAGCAACTAAACTAACACTCACCTACACATGGAAATCCCCATCCTTAGATTTTGGACAGGTCAAATCACTAATCCAAGGGACAATTTATGATAAAAACCTGCCATCGTGAGGATACCCATAAATTCTATTCATTTGGCAACTGTGGCTTGAGTACTCCCTGCCCTCCCCAAGCATGTCATGCTTCCTTCCACTTTGGTGGTTGGGTTGACCATCCTATGCTGGTACCTGTACATCTTTATGCTGACTCTATTGGGCTGCCTTGATGGATAATACATTTTATTCAGGGTGTCCGACACTGGACTGTATATTAGCTTAGCTCTCATTGGGAGAAAATAATGTATAATTGTATTTCTTGATTTTAACAGTTATGGCTTAAAATAATACTCTGCTGCTTTTTTTTCTTTGTTTTTTACTGAATATCTCCCCTAAAGCGGCACTGTCAGCATTCGCTCACTCATATTTCAAAGCATTCTTACTAAAACAAGTGTGAATATATTTACCTTGTTCAATATATTTACCATATTTACTGTCTTGAAATGCTGCCGTATGGCTGCTCCCCTGCCACTGTGAGTAATCTGCTGATTGGATGGGCAGAAAATCTGTTTCCATCACTGCATGTATTGTAGTGATGTATGAGTCAGCAGGAGGAACCTCAGCGTGCGGTGCAGGAGCAGATATTTCACACACCTAGAGGTTTAGAATACTTGCAGCGGAAGGGGAGCAGCAAAACAGCAGGCCACCAGAGACATGCTTCTTTTAGCAGGTACACTTTTTTGAATACAATCTCCTAGATTGTAAGCTCTAACGAGCAGGGTCCTCTGTTTCCTCTTGTACCAAATTGTATTGTAACTGTAATGTTTACCTTCATTTTGTAAAGTGCTGTGCAAACTGTTGGCGCTTTATAAATCCTGTATAATAATAAGTGATACTGTGTTGATAAGGTCACTTTAATAAATACAGAAATGTCTATGCTCACAAGGATTTTTTTGATTTAATAATGTAGCTCTATTTGCAGATAATGGCTCTCAGTTGGCTGGTCCTGGTGATCTCAGTGCAAGCTTTTAGTGTTCAAGCAAAACTGTTTGGTGAGTAAAATAGATGATTTTATCTCAATGAACTTGTTAGCAGATTACCCCCTAGGGGCTACTGGAGAGTACTACAGGCCATTACAGTGAGTACACTATTGCACTATTGACTTTAAGTGGTTCTAAAGGTAAAATGTTTTTGAAAACCCCCCCCCCCCCCACAAACACTTACCTGAGTCCTGTATTGATCCAGTGCTGTGCCCTGCTGCATCTGGTCTCTGCTCCACTCCCTGCTCTCACAGGATTTGCTGAGGCAGTGGGAGTCATTGGCTCCTTCTGCAGGCAGTCAAATCCTATGAGCAGAAAACAAGGGGTGGGTCTGAGCTGCCCTGTGTCTATGGATGGACACAGCCTAGCTCAGGAGTGCGCCCACACAAGTGCCCCTATAGCAGGTGGCTTTCTGTGGGGGCACTTGGAGAAGTGGAGGAAGGAAGTTGTTCTGTGCAATACCTTTTCACAAAGCAGGTAAGTATAACATGTTTATTTAAACAACAATTTGCCTTTAACCACTTCAAGTTTGGACACTTTTACCCCCTTCCTGTCCAGGCCAATTTTCAGCTTTCAGCGCTATCACACTTTGAATGATAATTGCGCGGTCATGCAACACTGTACCCATATGAATTTTTTAGCATTTTTTGAGACAGATAATGCCTTATTTTGGTGGTATTTATTCACCACTGGGATTTTTTTTTTTTTTTGCCATGTAAATGAAAATGTCCCAAAATGTTTAAAAAAAAGTGTTTTTCTTATAAAATTTTGCAAATAAATAATATTTCATCATAAATCTTGGCCAAAATTGATTCCGTTATCAAAAAAAAAATAACTCAAATTAGTTTATAACCAAAAATTATAATTTTAAAAAAAAATTTTTTATGTATATATTTTTTTTTTTTACATACTGTCACCCTAGCAGTACAGGGTGACCATAGTGACACTGTACTACTTGTGGGGGGTGATGAAGATTGTTTTTTGTTTTTTTTTTACACTGGGAGTGCGCACAAGCAGGGGGCAGGGAGGCCGTTTATAAACGGCCACCCGACCCTGCACTGCCACCGTCCAGCCGTTTATATACAACGGCCAGACGGGAGGTGGTTAAAGGATAAGTTCACCTTTTGGACAAAAATAATAAATGCACATTTTTTTTGCAGGTAAAAAAATGTGCATTATTTTTGTCCAAAAGAGCCTAGAAAGCATTGCACCAGTGACCAGTAGATTGCTGATGCCGTGCAGGTGTCCTGCAGATCTGTCAGAATATCTGCTTGCCATACAGCAACTTCCGCTATGGGAACATGTTACATGTTCCACCCTAAAAAGGTGAACTTATCCTTTAACTTCGGTGTACGTAGACAATACTCTCAGGCCGGAGGCACCCAAAGCACCCACTTGTCTCCATCAGTTTGATTTGACTTACTACAATGTAGTAAAAATAGGTCCCTAGGAGCGTTCTGTACTGCAGCTTTGTACTGTTCATTCCTCCTTAACCAGAAGGAGGTTAACTGTGATATTTCCTTCTTACTCATAACCCAAAGGGTTAACCATGGCTTCTGACTCCCCTTACTGAGTAAATAAGTCCAGACAACTCCTCTTTTTCAAGAACTTGTTTTATTTGTATAAATGTTGTATACAGATTTATGTATAACACAGTCACATACTGTACAGGGCTATAGTTGGTTGTACTATGATTGGCTGTGCTCTGATTTCTGCCCTGTCACCATCTCATGGTATTGCCCATACCTTAAACCATGAAAATCCACTCGGAGTCCATCTCTGTGGTTGCCCAAAATTGAGTCCCATTAAGTCTAGGTTCACGCCTATGCAGGTTGCGTTTGATCCGGTTCTACAGTGCTTTTTGTGGTGCATTTTGCATTTTCACACTTGCGTTTTTGCCACGTTTTGCGCAAAATGCAGTAAAAACGTAATACATGTTTTTCTGCAGCATTCCCATTGAAGTCCATAGAACCAAAAATGCAAGGTTTTGCGCTCAGAAAAGTCCCTGACCCTTTCCAAAAAATGCATCGGGTGAAAATGCTTAGGTGTGAACAGCTCATGGGGCCCCCGGGCAATAGGGGATCATGGGGTCCCTGTGTCCTTCCCCAAACTCAAAAAAGCCTATGAAAAAGGTGCCTGGGGCATCTCATGGGGCCCCCTACTGACCCCGAGCCCTCGGGCGGTGCCCGAGTTTCCAAATGGTCAGTCCGCCCCTGGGTGTGAACGTGTCCAATAGGAAATCATGTCAAATGGACTGTACTACATTTTTGCAAAACACTGCAGACAATGCTTAGGTGTGAACCTAGGGTAAAGGATTATGCTGCCGATAGAATCATTACATAGCATTGGGATGCTCACGACTTGCTTCCCATGCCTGTCTATACCACAAGGCAGTTCTCCAACTTTTTATACTGTATATAACCTTCATGAAGAAAGTAACACGTGAAGACATGTCACAAGAAAAATACTTAATCCCTTCATACACCAAGCAGAACATTAAAAAAAAAAAAAACATCAAGAGAACCAAAAGTAACAATGTAAACACCCGCCTGCAAACTACTACTATTAGTGGCAACAAGCTGTTGTTACCTGGGAAAAATGTTTTTTTTTGTTTTTTCTATCCCAGTCCTGAGGTATACTTGGTTGTGGCATACTGCACAGCCTGATTGAGGACAAGACTTTTCTCAGCAACAGTAAGAGTACAAAACAAACATTACAGTTTAAGTAAAGGAAGGAGGGTCTCAGTTTCAGCACTGGCTTTTCTCACAGGAAACAACGCTTTTAAAATCGATTGATTTCCCCCAATCAATCAATTGCCCCATATTTATAAAAATGTCCACCCAGTACAGGTAAAATAAGCCAGATCGAGGGACCATCATGTCTATAGACGTCTTGAAGTGATTGTAAAGAATAATTTTTGTAAAATAACAAACATGTTATACTTACCTGCTCTGTGCAATGGTTTTGCACAAAGCAGCCCCGATACTCCTCTTCTTGGGTCCCCTTATCATTGCTCTTGGCTCCTCTCTGCTGCCAAGTGCCCGCCATAGCAAGTTACTAGCTTTGGGGGCACTCGTGCAGTCTCACTTCCAAGCCAAATCTGTGCCCCTGTAGACCAGCCTTTTTCAACCAGGGTGCCTTCTGGTTTCTTCAGGGGTTCCTTGGCAAAATGCCTAAAAATTACCCAAACATTGTACACAACCCAGCAGGTATGTCAAGCCTGCCTTTTGGTAACACAAATCCACAGGTTTTAATTGGGCATCATTACAACCACCTAGCAGATGGCATCCCAACAACCAATGACATAATCAGTTGATAAAGAGAACGTCAGCTGCCTGCACAGCATCCTTGTTTGTCCCTATCCACCAATACCGGGGTCACATTAGCTGAGTGAGGGAGAAGAGAAACAATGGAATACTAGTCAGTACCAGTGTGTATTTGCTTTGGAAGAATAAATCCCCTCCAACGTTGGGTGTTCTATATATGTGGATGTTGCTGCAATATGTAAAGCTGTTTAGTTTTTTACATTTTAGAACTGGGTACCTCAAGATTTGTGCATAATTTTCAAGGGTGCCTTGACTGAAAAAAGATTGAGAAACACTGCCATAGACACACAGTTTGGCTTGGCCCACCCCCACTCCCTCCTCACTGGCTGTGATTGACAGGGGGATAGGGGGAACAGTTAGTGGGGATTTTTTTTTTTTACCTTAATGTGGGGAACACATTAAGGTAAAAAAAGTTAGACTTTAGAACCACTTTAATCAAACATTGTCACTTTGTCCTGAATGGACGAGGTAACAGGGTAACTTTAGGCTGTTTTACCATTCCAATTTACTGTAGATATGTTATTTGTGATTATGGTTTTACTAATTTGCTGGTTCTTGAATTGACATCTTTTTAATTTTTCTACAAAGAAATACCAGAAAACAAAAAAGATTTGGTTAGAGAATTAAATCAAAAACTTTTAATGGTAACACATGATAAAGAGGCCAATCCCAGTGTGCATATTGGACTTCGTCTTTCCGAAGAGCACAATCTGGAAAAAGAAAATGAATACTTTCAAAAACTGAAGCCTGCGGATCTTTGTAGCAGGTAACACACCGTGACTATTCTACACTAGAAAACGTTATGCCATAGCTACTCTACACCGTGTTTTATGCTTTGTAGATTTATGGATGCATGATTCTAACCATTGTGTGCTTTTGCAGATAAATCTAAATTTTAGGTTGTTAAATTATTCATTTTCATCATTTAATTAAAAAGATCTAATGTAGCAGTTGTTATGACTTTTTCCCTTATCTCTGTGTTTTTATTCTGATAAAAAAATGAACTGAGCACAATATTTGTCTTTCTAGCAGCTTGAATACCAAGGATGTTGAGCCAAAGACAGGACTAATCGCTCTTCACTTGATGGCTCAGAAGGCTTCCTGTGACAACACACACAGAATCAAGTTAATCACATGTCTGAAACATCATCTCCTCAAAGAAAAAGAAAGTTTAGGTAATGACTAGGCTCACACCCTTCTAGTCTTCTCGTCTATCGTGTATATATGACACTATAGAACTACATTTTTCAGTGTTGGGTAGCATAAGCAGAGGTTAGGAACTTTGCTGTACTGTTTAATCCTACTGGAAATGTTAGCATTGATTGAAAAGAACCCATACTCAATTTGGTGAATCCTGTTGTCTAAGCAATTGTTCAAAAGGGGTAGTGGTCAAACCTGTTAAGTTGGCCTTATATTTTTAGATAATTTTCATTCCGGCTGAACGAAAAATATCCAACAGAGATTCCTCTATCTCTGTTACCAGTGCAGATGGACAGATCCCTTGTGTTGGGCTATTGTATTCAGAATACCTGAAGAGCGGCTGATCTTCAGCTGACAGTTTTCCGAAAGGATGTTGGGCAAAAGGGGTCCCTGACGCAGCCACCCGCATAGTAAATTTTGCAGTGTATGGCCATACATATAGGAAGTTGGCCACAGATTTCCTAACTGGAGTTACATTATAAAGGCACCCATATGGATTGAGCTACGCTGTCCTGTCACTGGTGTCCATTCATCATCTAATGGTGCCATACTTTTAACCATCTGATCAGACATTTCTTCACCAAATCAAATAATATGTTTGGATACATGAATTATCAAAAAGACACCTAGTTTGCCATTGATCGTTTTTGAGCAAAACTCCGTTTAATCAAAATCATTCTGTTCAATCTGGATGAAAAATCTGACCATAGAAATGTAGATAATTGGTGTCATGTACAGTACCTCGGTGGGGAGCCTGACGTGTAGAGGAAGGCCTCTCGTACAGCTCCGGGACTTCAGCTTTAAGTGTTAATAGTTTTATGTTAGATGTATACTATAGAGTCAAAGTTTCAGTGTGTTTCTGGGTGGTGAAGGGGTTACCTTGGTGTTAGGGTGAGGCCTAGGTTAGGTTTTAGAGTCAAGTTAAAAGTTAGGAGTTAGGTTACAGGGTTACATTTAGGCACCAAAGTAGGTCAAATTTTAAGTGGGTTGGTTAAATTTTAGAGTAAGGGATTGATTAGGTATTGGGGTCGGCCTAAGGAGTAGGTTATGGTAAGCAGTCAGGTCATGAGAGGGACACTTTTTTCATTACCAAAATAAGTTTGAGTTTTCGTTGTGCTGAAAACCAAAGTACTGGAAATGACACATCCTTATATGAAATGTCTTCCCTAGAATATGCCAGAGCAAGCTTTTACCTATGTGACGTTCACATTAAAAATATGCACATTTACACTTTAAAATAATAAATTAAAATGTATACATTTGGTATAGTTTTCCTATTTGGTATGGTTTTCCTATTAAAGTATATCTAAAGCCCTTTTTTTCCATTTTGGATAGTGTGGGGAATGGTTAAACCCCCTGCCATATATACAGTTAGGGTCCATATATATTTGGACACAGGCACAATCTTAGATTTTTTCAGGTATTTACCAAAACATATTCAAGCTATAGTTATATAATGAATATGTTCTGAAAGTGCACCACGCTTAGAATCAACTCCAGACCTCTTACCTGCTTAATTGATGAAGAAATAACAAAAGAGTAGCCCATACCTGGCCATGAAACAGCTTTTTATTCAACTGTCCAATTACTTTTGGTCCCTTGAAAAAGGGGGGATGGCTATTCTTAAGAGTTGTAATTCCTAAACCCTTCCTCCAATTTGGACATACATACCCTCAAATTAAACCCGAGAGTGTGCACTTTCGGCCCATATCCAATATATAACTATAGCTTGAATATGTTTTGGTAAATACCTGAAAAAACTAAAATTGTGCCTGTGTCCAAATATGTATGGACCTAACTGCATATATATATATATATATATATATATATAAAAATTAAAGGAACACTTTGAAAACACATCAGATCTCAATGGGGAAAAATATCATGCTGATATCTATACTGATATGGACTGGGTAATGTGTTAGGAATGTAAGAATGCCCCATGGATTGATGGAAATGAAAATTATGAAACTAAAAAGGACTGAATTCAAAGACACCCCAAAAATCAAAGTGAAAAAATAATGCAGCAGGCCAGTCCATTTTGCTGAAATTTCATTCCAGCAACTCAAAAAGGTATTCAGTAGTTTGTATGGCCCCCACATCCTTGTTTGCATGCCTGACAACGTCGGGGCATGCTCCTAATGAGAGGACGGATGGTGTCCGGGGGTATTTCCTCCCAGATCTGGACCAGGGCATCACTGAACCCTGGATAGTCTGAGGTGCAACCTGGCGGCGTTTGATGGACCGAAACGTGATATCCCAGAGGTGTTCTATTGAATTTAGGTCAGGCGAGCATGGGGGCCATTCAATGGTATCAATTCCTTCATCCTCCAGGAACTGCCTGCATATTCTCCCCACATGAGGCCTGGCATTGTCGTGCACCAGGAGGAACCCAGGACTTGCTGCACCAGCATAGGGTCTGACAATGGGTCCAAGGATTTAATCCTGATACCTAATGGCAGTCAGGGTGCCATTGTCTATCCTGTAGAGGTATGTGTGTCCCTCCATGGATATGCCTCCCCAGACCATCACTGACCCACCACCAAAATGGTCATGCTGAATGATGTTACAGGCAGCATAACGTTCTTCACTCTCATCTGTGAAAAGCACAGACCTGCCAATTCTGGTGTTAAATGGCAAATGCAAATCAAGCTCTATGGTGCGGTCAGTGAGCACAGGGCCCACTAGAGGACATCGGGCCCACTAGAGGATGTTCACACCAGTGGTCATTTTGTAGGGTTCCAGCAGTGCTCATCCTGTTCCTTCTTGCACAAAGAAGCAGATACCGGTCCTGTTGATGGATTATGGACCTTCTATGTTCCTGTCCAGCTCTCCTAGAGTAACTGCCTGTCTCCTGGAATCTCCTCCATGCTTTTGAGACTGTGCTGGGAGACACAGCAAACATTCTGGCAATGGCACATATTGATGTGCCATCCTGGAGGAGTTGGACTGCTTATGCACCCTCTGTAGGGTCCAGGTATCGCCTCATGCTACCAGTAGTGACATTGACCCTAGCCATATGCAAAACTAGTGAAAAACGGTCAGAAAAGATGAGTAGGGAAAAAATTGTCAGTGGCCTGCACCTCTAAAACCATTCCTGTCTTGGGAGTTGTTTCATTGTTGCCCATCTAGCACACCTGTTGTTAATTTCATTAACACCAAAGCAGCTAGAACTGATTAACAACCCCCTCTGCTACTTAACTGACCAGATCAATATCCCAAAAGCTTAAATGGCTTGATGCTATACTCTGATTAAAAAGTGTTCCTTTAATTTTTTGGAGCAGTGTGTGTGTGTGTATGTGTATGTATGTGTGTGTATATAATTTTATTTTTTTTATTTATTTATTTTTTTCACTTATCTGTGATCCATTTGGAAGACTTTCCTTCACTTCCTATATTGTACACACAATAGGAAGTGTGAGGAGATCTTTCCAAGTTGTCACCAAAACATGTATCTTCATTGGAATTTCCCCCCTACTCCTGTTCAAGCAAAAACTTACAATGTTGGATTATTCCTCGCTTTCCTTCTCGGACAAATAGAGTGACTCCCCTCACTGGGAACACAGGCAGCAGAGTTTCTAATCCCACACCACTGTATCCAAGGCTAACAATTTTGTCTCACACCTACCTACTTTCCAGTAATTCCGATAGCTTCCAATGCTAATGGTGTTAATTCTGTACTTTATTCTGTAAAATAATTTCTTTCTGTTTTCACTTAACAGTGCTATATGACAAACCATTAACCAGCTATTATCAATACAGCCTTGGTATTCTGGCATTGTGTGTTAATGATAAGTTAATTGATAAACATTTTATCAACAAGATCACCCGTGCTGAAGAAAAGAATCAGTTTATCCATGGAAAAACCATCTCTATAGGTAAGGAACAGGGACCATGTAGAATGTATGAATTTAGGTTACTGATTTACCTTCACTCCAAGTGACTAGTACAGAAAACTCACAAACCTGTCATCAACTCCTGCTAATGGTGAAGTTCTGCAGATATCTCTAGATATGCACATTCACTGGCTCAGCTGTGCGAATACGCTTTCTGTGTGGACAACCACAAACCATGAACCGTTAATAAGACTCGAAGCTAGGCTTTAAAAAATATATATATGTAGACATTGGTGATGTCATCAATTCCTTGTAAGCTATTATGTTATATTTTTAGCAAACATGGCTCAGCACAGCCATCGCACACAAAACATATATCATAAAGTGAACATTTTTAACTTCACAAACCAAAGGCAGATATTCAGTATGTAACAGGACCTATTGGGTGGTAGGAAGGGACAGGTCCAAGAATGAGTATTACAGGAAAAATGGCTACTACTGTGTAACATCAGATGCCTGTATTTCTGGATCTACTGATCATTTTCACATGCAACTTTCACAGACGGTAACCCCTGTGTATTTGTGTTTAAGCATATGCTCATTATAAATTTTCATGAACAAAAGATTTCCCAGGACATTTACCAACCAGGAGGTTATTAGATCTTGGGCCGCAGTTTTTTTTTTTCCCTGTATCTCTGAATCATTGTGGTAACATGCTTCCTTATGTTATACTGTCACAGACACAGAAGCCATGGCTGGTTTAGCGCTCTTATGTTTAAAGAATTCCAACAAGTATCCACGCGAAGAGGTTGTCTATATGAAGAAGGCCATAAGAAGTATTAAAGACAAAATTCTGACCTCACAGGGCACTGATGGGCAATTAGGAAACATCTATAGCACACCTCTTGCTGTACAGGTAAGCCTGCAGAGATTGTTTAGATGTAACAGCTTGCCAATTAGAGCACTTAAAAAAATAGTCTATATCATTTCTATGGTACTGCTCAATATTTAGCATTTTGCATTTCTGGCACCATTTTGTGGTTACAAAGCAAGCACTGCAGGTTGTGTAGTGTTAGCAGTACATTCTGGAAGAAGAAGTCATAAGGTTTTAAACTCCAGACAAATCGTTAAATGCACACATAAAAATTGCTTTCTGATTTGTACAGTACAATATAGCCTCTTGAAATCCTTACAACTGGGTCATGTGCAGCTTCCTTCAGGTGACTGGACAAAAAAAAAAAAAAAAGAAAAACTCCTCCATATAAACTTTCCCACTCCCAGCTAGCCTCAGTTGTTTGCTAGCATCATAAAGTGATGGGCCTCTTCTGTCTACTGAAAGAAGTTTACCTTCTTGTTTGGAGGTTTTTTCTCTGCATTTTTTTCCAATGAGGATTCTTATAACAATGCTTGGTTACACCATAACCACTCCGAAGATTCCTTGAGGGTATGCGCTTTCGGTGTAGGAGACATAATAGTCAGAGGAAGCTCACATATCCATCAACACTCTGGAACTCGATACAATTGTCCCTTCAAAGCTGGACTCCTCTTGTGCAAGGACACCAGACAAGAATGTGGTCAGACCATGCCATGGCCATGGCCTACATCCGTTATCAAGAATGAAATAGGAGCTGTGCCAAAATCAGCAGACTTGATTGTCTTGGACAAAACTTCACTTCTTTGCCCTGTCTGTTATCCCAGGCATGGAAAACTGGCAATTGGACTCAGTTCTGGATCCAGAAGAAAGAGCCCTTGCCACAACTGGGGGATGCCAGATGTGGAACTCCTGGCATTCAGGTTCAACAACAAACTGAAAAGGTTTGTTTCCAGATTCTCCATCACCTATGTTGCAGGATGGAGATTGAGGACTTTCTGGTGATGCTCATCACACCAAATTTGGCCCAGGAGGACCTGGTACTTAATTTGGACTTACTCAGACTCCTGGCAGACACTCTATGAGAAGTTCTGGTTTGTACGGACCTCCTGTCCCATGGTCCAGTGTTCCATTCGGCTTCTTGGACCCTAGTTTTAACAGCATAGCTGTTAAAGCAATGGTCCTGAGGGAAAAGGGCCTTTTTCATGCTGATACGTCTACCCTCTTAAAGGCTAGGTCTATTAGCGCCTCATGGGCTTTTCAACATTGGATTCCAAGACTTGTAAGGCTACCACTTGGGCTTCTGTTTACATGTTTGTTTAAAGCTAAAGTTCACCTTAAGCAACATTTTTCCAAATTCCAAAACCTATTTTACTGGTAAGTCAAAAATTCTGTTATATGGGGGATATTTTATCTGTCATGGGATTTGTATTTCTGTCCAGGCTGGTGACCTGACTTTTCTCTATTGTGGTTAAGCAATGCAGCTAAGTCACCTTCCTGCCTCCACCCTGTGTTTGGATAGTTAGGGAGAAGCCACATACTGATTGGACTATCACTCTGCTCTCTGCTCCTGTCTGCATATTCCTTTTTGGCTCCTAGCACACCTGTTTGGCTCCTAGTGCTTGCCATTTCTCCCCAAGTCTAAATTGTAGAGTACAGTTGATTACAGGAGGCTGATGTCAAGTAAAATTCAGGAACTTAGACTTGTTGCATTGAAAAAATACAGTAGTAATTTTTTTTTTTTTCTATGTATATTTGCCTGAATTTCAACTTTAAGCCTTACTTGGGGATAAACCAGAGATATCCACATATTCAGATAAATGAATGAATGAATAGATAAAAAAAGACATCCTTTTTTTTAGTATAAGAATCATGTTTACATGGGGGGATCTAAATAAAAAACAGTAAATGTACTGACACGATACAGTGAAGAAATCAGTGCCCCTCCCCAGAGTAGAAAGCCCCTTGTAAAACAATGGGGACATTTGAAGAACTTAGTAACATCAGTAAAATTGTTTTTCCCAAGTTTCTCTTAGCACTTGGTGGTCAAAGCGGCAAAGAACCTTGTTCCAAAGCAATAAGAGCCTTGTTGGAAGCAGTGGTCCAAGGGAAGTTCTCCAATCCAATGATGATGTCCCAGTTATTACCTGTGCTCCACCAGAAGACCTACCTAAATTTGGCAAATATAAAGTGTGACACAGTCGCAAGTACGTGAGTGACCCAGTGCTGTATTAAAAAAGTCCTCTAAAATTTGCAAATTGTTAATGTTTTACTTGAAAGTGAAATTCTTTTTAAGTGTATCTAAATTATAAACAATGAAACCAATATAGTGTTGCACACCGTCCTGTGAATACGTTTAATTCTGGTTTTGGCTCAAAGCGCATAAATAAAAATAAGGTGCAGCAAAACCGTAACAATTCTATGTCCATTATTATCATAAATCAGCCCCAGTAGAAAAGTCAGTTACTTGCAGTATGCTGAATAGAGGACCACTGTACTTTGTGGCTGACTTACAGCTTTCAAATTGAATGTAGGAAGGAAAGCACTAGTAATTGGGAAGCTATAGGTCTGTAATTTATTTATTTCAGGTACTTATATAGTGCTGTCAATTTACGCAGCGCTTTACATATATATTATACATTCACATCAGTCCCTCAAGGGGTGTACAATTTAAGGTCCCTAACTCACATTCATACATACACATACTAGGGCCAATTTAGACAGGAGCCAGTTAACCTACCAGCATGTCTTTGGCATGTGGAAGGAAACTGGAGTTCCCGGAGGAAACCCACGCAGGCACAGGGAGAACATGCAAACTCCAAGCAGGTGGTGCCGTGGTTGGAATTCGAACCAACGGCCGAGTACTGCCAGGTGGAAGTGCTAACCATTTAGCCACTGTGCTGCCTCATAATAGTGTTAGACAGCTCAGGAGAGGACTGCTCTTCCACACAGTGCACAGCGGACCACTACAGCATATCGCAACAAAAAGTCTGCCGAGGGCTGTTTTGCCTAAACACAAAGTGTGACAAAGAATTGCTTGGCTGCAACTAAATGTGCATTTGGCACCTTAGGAAAGAAAATGCCTGTGGATACACCTGCTGATAGGGTCAACAGATCTATTTAATTAAAGCTCAAGTATATAAAAAAAATCTCTATTGCTTTAGTGACTAAGTCTCATGACATGTGAGCAGCTGGATCCTGTAGAAATCTTCTGTGCAGGGATGTCCCGTCCTCTTCCTGGTGCTGAATATCTGGCACTGTGATAGGTAATAGCTTTGAGTCTTTTGTGAAGCTGCAGTGAGCAAACTCTCAAGAAGGAGCCATCCCCTCCTCCCTCCTCATCCATTGGTAAAAGATGTTTCATAGTGTGCACTGCATGTAACAATCTCTGAATGGGGGAGAGTCAGATAAGTCACAGGATTCTCTTTCCCCCTTTTACAGATCATGCTACATGGAGTGTACACTACAAAATCCTTTTTTTTCTCAATGAAGAAGGCAGCAGCAGGGTGTGGGTCCCTGTCAGGAGTTTGTAAATTGCAGCTTCACAGAGAAAACAGAGCTATTAACCAACTCAGCACCAGACTTTCAGCAACAGGAACAGGATGTGGGAAATACCTGCACAGAGGATTTCTAAGGCCTCATGCACACAGGGCGTTTGCCCATGTCTCCTATACAGAAAAAAGGGGAAAAAACCTGCGCTACACCCCAGACAATACAGTATGCGAATAAATGTGTGAAAAAAATATATATTCTGAAACAATCAGTGAACTGCTGCTACTCTTTCCCTGAACACCAGAAAATACAAAACATATGAAAAACGAGTGCGCTGTACACTAAATAATCATAAACACTAATCAATCAAATAAATACTGGTACATAAAAATATGCATAATTTAATTGAAATATATAAGTCCACATTCATATATTAAATAATTAAAAGTCCCAAAATCCAATAAGACAGTGCTGTGTGCTAAAGAAATTCTCCAACGGAAAGTGCATAGGTGTCCACAATTGCTCATTTGATCTCTTGATTGGAGATCAAAGTATCTGGTAAGAGACATATCTCCTATATGTCTTTCCTCCTGGAAGCAGTATATTTGCAGAAAAAACACTTGGCGCTTGCAAACAGATGTAAATACTTCTAGACAGATTTAGGAAAGTCAAGCACTTGACTTATATAATTTCAATTCACTTCATTGGCCAGAATAATAATTTACTCTGGCCAGGAAATAAATCAATGCTCAAGCTTTTGTCATGCCTAGTGTTAATATGCTTCAAGGATTTTTTTTTTTCCAAAATGCTGCTGTTTCTTGACACACTAACAGTGGGTATTTTTTTCTGCCTCTAAATGCTTCTAAAACTTGTATGCATGGATGCACAGGCTAACATGCAGGGTCATTTAGAGGCAGAACAAAAAACTCCAGATGCCCCTAACATTAAAAAATTCCAGTGTGCATGAGGCCTAAAGGATCCAACTGCGTGCACAACATGGAACATACTTCATTAAAGGTAAGATAGGTCACTAAAGCTATAGACAAGATTATTTGTTGGCTAAACCAGTGTTTCTCAACCTTTTTTCAATCAAGGCACCCTTTAAGATTATGGACAGTCCCGAGGCACCCTTTAAAATTATGGACAGTCTTGAGGCACCCCATTTTAGAATCACAGAGCTGGTCCAGGTTCTGAAAAGATCCCTGGACCAGTAGCTGGCTCAGCTTCTCAGCAAGCCACTGAGAGCCTGAGCCAGCCACTCCTACCCCTCCACAGCCCAGCACTCCAGTGAGTGCTGGAGGGGCAGAGCCGGCTCTCTGCTCACTGAAGGCTGAAAACTGAGCGATTAGTGGTCTTTAATTGTTCAGTTCTAGGTCTTAGAAGTGGCAGGGGAAAGATGCAGCATCAAACCAGTGCTGTATCTAGGTAGGTGAGTCCATTTTTTTTTATTTTCTTTAATTGAAACTCATACCCTTCTTTTTTTTAAGCTTAACCCCAAACTGTACAAATTTAATATGGCTGCACGCTCCTGAGCTATAGGCAGCCTTGCAAAAAAAAAAAAAGTGCAATGGTACATTCCAGTATAGTTACCGCAGTTAAACCATGACTTTCAGCCACCTGTGGAGCAGCACATGTCCACAGGAAGATCCTACAAAGAGTCTACAGGATGTTCACAGCACAGGAAACATGAGCAAGGATAGGGCAGAACTATATTTTTGTATCAAGAAATAATGCAACACTATGTTACTTGGCTTGTCTTTGTGTAAGGGTACAGTATGTAATGCATTTGTTCATTCGTTTTAGAATTTAAAGTTTTTATATGTTTCAGCTAACATTACATTTTAGAGTTGATTCAGTAAAGATTGTTTCTGAATAATAGAGATTGCCACAGAAGCTCTGATATCTTCCTGATGGCTGAAAACATATTTGCCCACCCTCAAACAAAGAACTTGAATACAGGGCTTGCCGTGACCCTTAGCTGATGGAGACAATAAGATATATGAAGTATTTCGTTTTTTTTTTCCTGTGTTCTATGTCAGAAGAATTTTATATAGATAGATAGATAGATAGAGATATTTATATATATATATATATATATTAGTGTGTTTGTATATAATTGTATGTAATCCCTAATTAAATCAGTGTGATAAGAAACTCCCCTAAACAAATATCTCAAAATCCCACCAATAAACCTATTGGCCAATAAACCTTCTGTGTGTAAACATATACATAGATACATACATACATTTATTCCCCCAATTGTGGTTGACACAATTGTTATACCTTCTGATGAAGTCCAAAGGATGTAAGGTGGAGCCATGAGCTGTGCTTGGATGGATGGTACTCAAGAGACTTATGAGGATTAACCCTTAAGGGCAAAGTGGCTTATGTGACCACGTACTATTGAGCTGTACCTGGACTGATCCTAGTGCAATGACTAAAGAGGATTAACCCATCTGGGGAAGAGTGCTGGTGTGACCTCCTGTAGTTTTAGAGGTCTGATATCACAGGTGGGATCGTACCCAATTTCACAAAAAGTGGATCACAGTGTAGCATGTTGTGAGTGGTTTTTTTTTTGTTAAATGAAGATTCAGCAGATCTGATTAAAAGAAGATTTATGTACATATCATTGTGGTTTTTGCTGTTTGAATGAACTATTTATATGCTTTTAGTCATTTTTTGCATATATTTTCTGGCATATTTATGTCCTCCCTATAGGGGGATAATTTTTAGGGGGACCCTTTTTATATTGTTAGTAGTATAATATACAAGTACTAATTAATGCAATTTTACAAGTATCCTCCTGCGCTCAATATAGACACGATCCCTACCTTAACAGCTGCTGTCACTCTACCTTAACCATTAAGTAGCCAAATATATACAAAAAATAGTGAAGCGCTTAATAAATAAACATATAAAACTACATATATTAAGGTGCCATCAGTGAATAAAGTGCTAAACGTTAATATTCCTTGTAAACGCTGGAATATTATCAACCAATATTAATTAGAAGTAGTATTAAACCAACCAAACTGAATTCCTAATTTATCAGTGATAAACACAACAGTGACAAATGATGATATAACTCCACAGAGGTATCCTTATCCTCCTTCACTATTTAAATAAAAGGTGCAATAATTGAAGTGAATAAGTGTATACAAAAAACCTTTTTTTAGAAGTGCATATACAAATCATATATATATGTATAAAGCATACATCATATATATATAAATAAATAAATAAATAAAGTCCATGCAAGTGTAACTTGTGATAGAACAGTGATCTCCACTTCTAGTGCTCAAACACAAATCCTCAAATGGCAGCAGTGCCTGCTCACCTCCCCGCACTGACCCTCAAGGGGCCAAAAGGCTACTGATCTCCTCTATGGCAAACTTTCTCCTCCTCCTCTCGGTAGCTCAGCAGGTGATCCCAAGGTCTCCACTTCTCCTCCACTCATATATCATTGGATTTCCTGTTACAAAAGCCTTCCACCTCATCCTATAGGTGTATCTTATGAACACAGGGGGAAACCAATATGGCCGCTCCGTTCGGACATGCGTCCCACGTGACCGGAAGTGACGTAGTTCCAAAACCGGATATGGCGTACCGACGCGTTGCGTCACGTGCGTCGTGACTTCATCAGGGTTAACCCTGATGAAGTCACGACGCACGTGACGCAACGCGTCGGTACGCCATATCCGGTTTTGGAACTACGTCACTTCCGGTCACGTGGGACGCATGTCCGAACGGAGCGGCCATATTGGTTTCCCCCTGTGTTCATAAGATACACCTATAGGATGAGGTGGAAGGCTTTTGTAACAGGAAATCCAATGATATATGAGTGGAGGAGAAGTGGAGACCTTGGGATCACCTGCTGAGCTACCGAGAGGAGGAGGAGAAAGTTTGCCATAGAGGAGATCAGTAGCCTTTTGGCCCCTTGAGGGTCAGTGCGGGGAGGTGAGCAGGCACTGCTGCCATTTGAGGATTTGTGTTTGAGCACTAGAAGTGGAGATCACTGTTCTATCACAAGTTACACTTGCATGGACTTTATTTATTTATTTATTTATTTATATATATATGATGTATGCTTTATACATATATATATGATTTGTATATGCACTTCTAAAAAAAGGTTTTTTGTATACACTTATTCACTAATTAATGCGTTTACTATTTATTGTGCCCTTAGTTACCTGGTGATTTAATGTAATTAACGAGACACTCCAAAAGGGCATATGTGTGTTAAATGAATTTCCCTTACAGCCGATTTTTAAACATATAATATATACTTCTTCTATATTAATGTAGCACTTTAACATTGTTTTTAACAGTTGGTTTTGTTATCATCAATCTGTTCCTGAATTCATAATGGTTGTATATGTTAAGCAGGTGGGATGAGCCGTCCGCTCCATTCCGGTCCCCCTGTGTGTCCCCAGCCAGCCTCCGTGCCCGGTTATACTCCTATAAAATGGCCGCTTTCCTTCTACCCGTAGACTTGATAAGGCGCATGTGCGTGAAACGCATTGCCTAGGTTAGCGGCCCTGTCCACCGGCTTGCGTTCCAAGGCAGGATCCTCCCTTCTGCTTCCTCCAAGATCGCGGTGACGCCAGTTCTGGGACGCTATGGTCTTGTGTTTCACCAACAGTGCACAGGAGCTCTCTCTGCCCTGCATCATTACATCAAAGGAGCGAACGGGTCCTCCACCTTGCCCAGGCCACCTCACATATTGTAATTCTTTTAATGCAATAAAGGTACACCTCCAAGTGAGGTTTATACTCATTCACTCGCACAGCGCTGATTCTTTTGAGGTATTATGCATGGGTGTTTTACTTTGAAGAGGGTATTTATTTATGCATTACAGGTACTTGTATAGCGCTATCAATTTATGCAGCGCTTTACACACATATACATTTTATATATATATATATATATATATATATATATATATAGTACATTTACATCAGTCCCTAACCCTCAAGGGGTGTACAATCTAAGGTCCCTAACTCGCATTCATACACACACATACTAGGGCCAATTTAGACGTAGCAATTGTATTAACCACTATATTTGTATGCACAGAAGGTTAGATATATTGACCACATTTATGTTGTTGTGGGATTTTGAGATATTTTGTTAGGGGAGTTGCCTATTACATTCATTTAGTTAGGAACTATTTGAGCACTGCACGTTATTTATATATATTTATTTCATGTGTGAATCGCAATTGGTGTTAGCCGCTCTTAGATTATAGATTGTAGACAATTTGTCTTGCTCTGTGGGGATTGGGGTTTTTCACTATGTCAAAAAAACTGTTTCCTGATAATTGTCAGCAATTGTTAAAATCATGAGCATTGCTAGTAATTGTTGTGCTGTCTATGCCCACCCTTCATCTTGTATTTAAGTTCAGTTGCAATGTCTGGAACTGATATACATTGTTTGTGAATCTTGTGCTTTCCTTTAGATAAGCCATTGTCAATCCCTACCACTTTTCCTGACCTTCATGAAGTTGCCATTGCTGAAAAGCCAATTCATGTTCGACTAGTAGTGGAAGATCATAATTTTGAAGAAGTCATTGAGGTCCCTTCACAATCATCACTTCTGGATGTCCTCAACACTGCACAGGCGAATTCACATTTTTCGTAAGCTTTCAATAATGACCTAATTTCAATATATGCACTCAGTGACCTCTCTATTAGGTACAACCATCTAGTGGCAGTTAGTATTCTGTTTTGCTGTACTGAAATCTTTGTGGCGTGGATTGGACAATATGCCGGATTTATTTCTAAGGGATTTAATACCTTAAACCTGAACTTCGGGATAAGCAAATATTGTCTAAATGCAAGAGTCATTTATTATGTATTCAAACTTGAATCTTGGTGTATTTTTTCCAGATCTGTGCAGTAATCCAGAGTGAAATGTTGCCTCTGTACTTGTAGTAAAGACCAGTCACTGCTGCTCTCTCTCCTTGTGCATGGTGACTGGTCTTGTCTCTGCCTCCTCTTGTAGTTTTCTGCAGGCAGTCTGTAGTGGGTTGTGCCAATGGGCCCCTCCCACAGCTCTACTTTCTGCACAGACTATTATTATTATTTCAGGTACTTATATAGCGCCGTCAATTTACGCTTTACATATATATATTGTACATTCACATCAGTCCCTAACCCTCAAGGGGCATACAATCTAAGGTCCCTAACTCACATTCATACATACACGGGACAATTTAGACAGGAGCCAATTAACCTACCAGCATGTCTTTGAAGTGTGGGAGGAAACTGCAGTACCCGGAGGAAACCCACGCAGGCACATGGAGAACATGCAAACTCCAGGCAGGTAGTGCCGTGGTTGGGATTCCAACCAACGACCCGAGTACTGCCAGGCGGAAGTGCTAACCATTTAGCCACTGTGCTGCCCTGCTATGTACAGCAAAGTGATGAAGTCACTGCTACTTTTGCAAGGTAACATTTGGTTTTGAAAAGGCATTTGGGGCACACATAATGGATTTATATCCTTCATGGCTATTGGGAAATACATTTGAATTTAGTTTTTTTTTTCTTTTTTTTTTCTTGTGCCTGAAATTTTTAAAGACTGTAGCATTTTTTTTTACACACAATGTTTTGGGAGCGTATACCAAGTTCTGGCCCTACCATCTGTATGTTGAAATAGAAATTGAGATTTGTCAGACCAGACAGTATGTACAGTTTGGTAATCTGATATTGTAAACACTGTAAACCAATTTTTTTTGTTCTTGGCAAACAAGAGTTGATTTCTGCCGCAATAGTACACGGTCTTCAAAGTCCAATGTGCTGTGCATGCATAGATGCCCTTATGCTCATCATTGTGGTACAAAGTGAGGTTATTTAGGTTCTTTAAAGAACACTTTTGGCTGGACAATCTCCTCTAATATTTCTTTTTTTAAAGGACCATGATTTCAAAAAAATGATTATATTGTGATAACTTTGTGTATGCATGTATTGATATATTCAGATACATTTTTTATGTATTTATATTTTGCTCTAAATTTTACATGCATACAAACCTTTCAAGTAAAAGTTATTGCGAGGGAGGTTGGGAAAAACAATAATTGCTTACTATGGTCATCTTCTATTGACTTGGTGTAAATTGCTGCAACTGCTGAAACATCCTTCGGAGAAAGAGGTTTGTCCACACCTTGGTAACTTTTACTGGACAGTATGGTTTGAATGTAAATTTCATTAAAAGCGTACTAAAAGGCATGTAAATTAAAACAAATTATTGCATATACTGAATATATGATTACATGTATTAACTACATATGGTTGACCAAAAAAATACATTTTGCAATAGTGGACCTTTTAAAAAGCAACTATATACAACAATGTAATCAATGAGCAGCATATGCTATGCAGCAAATATTACAACTTTGCTACTGTCATAAAATTTGATCAATAATCTCAGATCATAACCACCGTACATAGCAAGAATACAGAGAGAACCTCGCAGGGTCATTAATGTTGTTTTTTTTTTTTATTCAACCTAGTGGGCTGAACAGAAAGGAAAAAAAAAACACAGAGTTATTTTGTTCGAAACAGGGGACTGCGCCCCTACCTTCCCTGCCCTCCAGGACACACTGATCAACACTGGCAGCCATTGGCTTTTCCAGCATGCCCATTTGACAAAAGCTGGCCAAGAGATTGGCTTCTGTTGGACGAGATGCTGTACACACGGGCTGAAAGTCAGCTGGTTCCTACCGAACGGACAGTTTTTGGCTGATTTTTCGGTCCATGAATATCCAGCTTAAGTTTTTACCATAAGGGCTGTACTGGGTGACTACCTTACTCTACTTATGGTATCACCAGTACTATTTAAACTTTTAAGACCAGTTTGATTGGTGGCTTTGTAAAACTTTGTATCACAGACAATATTTACAACAGGTTCTCTGCAAGCGAAAGGCACTGAGAAACCCTGTAGTGGGTATGTTTGGGAATAGATCTTCTGCATCAGAAGCAGGTGTTCTCAGGTCAGCAGATCACTGACAAAAGAGAGTAGGCTGGACCAATGCTCCACTGTGACATCTAGACAAAAAACTGAAGCAGGAAAAAAATGAAGCAGGCTGTTCTCCTTTGTTTTCAATTTTTAGCTTAGACTCGAGGGTAAGCTTTTTACAAGGTTGCATAGTTAGTCTGGCTGAAAAAAGACAAAAGGCCATGCAGTTCAACCATTTAAAAAAAAAAAGTTATAATCCTATACCCACAGTTGATCCAGAGGAAGGCAAAAAAACCCAGCAAAGCATAATCCAATTTGCTCCTGCAGGGTAAAAAAATTTCTTCCTGATCCCCCAAGAGGCAATCAGATATTCCCTGGATCAACTTTACCTATAAATGTTAGTATCCAGTTATATTCTGTGTATCTAAGAAACAATCCAGGCCTTTTTTAAAGCAATCCACTGAGCTAACAGAACCAACTCTTGAGGGAGTCTATTCCACATTTTCACAGCTCTCACTGTGAAGAAACCTTTCCGTGTTTGGAGATTACATTTCTTTTCCTCCAGAAGTAAAGAGTGCCCCCTTGTCCTCTGTGATGACCTCAGGGTGAATAGCTCTACACCGAGTTCACTATATGAACCACTGATGTATTTATACATGTTGATCATTTCCCCCTTAATCTCCTCTTCTCAAGAGAGAATAAATTCAGTTCCTCTAATCTTTCCTCATAGCTGAGCTCCTCCATTTCTCGTATCAGTTTTGTTCCCCTTCTCTGTACTTTCTCCAGTTCCCCAATGTTCTCTTTGTGAATTGGTGGCCAAAACTGAACTGCATATTCCAGAAGAGGTCTTACTAATGATTTGTACCGGGGTAATATGATATCTCTCGCTCTGGAGTCTATACCTCTTTTAATACAAGAGAGAATTTTGCTCGCTTTAGAAA